>NC_061115.1:139853939-139874736 GCF_002878395.1 Capsicum annuum | reverse complement strand
TATAGAAACCAGCTTAGAAAAGGAAGAGAACAATTAAAAGAAAAATTAATTTGGATAAATAAAACCATAAAACAACTAGAATTAAAAGACAGTTTAGAATATGATTTAGACATAGAATTATTCATAGACGAAAAAGACAAGATAATTAATGAAATAGATAACCTAGAATTTAATATCAGATATAGTACAATTAGAAAAAATTATTACAAAGAAATTTGCAGTATCACGACTACTTTAGGATAAAATGATAGACTATGAGTATTTAAAATATTAAAGACAAAATATGGAAGAATATAAAAACTTCACCGATTTGGTAAACTCTCTGAATTGATTTCTAGAGTTTAAAACCTATGAGTTTTCTCTCTATGTTAATTTGATTCTAATTTGAAGTCATAAAAAGTTCATCAGGTTTCAAAGTTCATTCGATTGATGATTTGAAGATATAAAAGCTTCATCGTTGACTGGAAACAAGTTGGATAAATATCAAAGTCTCTATTATTAGTATTCTGAAGTACTAAAGTGTATGTCAATGACTGACAGAAAAATAACAAATGAAACTAAACAACAAAATAATTTGGTTTTGAATGGTGTTGTACCAACGACAACCAATGTTACATCATTAAGTCGTTCAGATATTGCTTTCGCAATGAAAATGGCAGAGAAATTGAAAAACATATTTTAGTATGAACTCCAAATATGACAGCAAATGATGTCATTTTGGCTGACCAAACTTGAAATGCAAATATTCACAAGTATAGATCCTCATATTCCAGAAAAAATAATAATTAAAAATTAATTATCTAGTTTGAAAGATCTTGTGAGTCATTATAAGATAGAAGAGGATAATGAGTTGAATGAAAAATCATCAATGATAGTTGCAAATTTTGTTAAGGATAATGCTTCAAATAATAAAAAAATGAAGAAGTCTTCTAGACAAGAGATAGACAGAACAAGAAAACATTCAAAGACAAGTGCTACAATTGTAGTAATGTTGGCCACAAAACTCTAAATAGTTAGGTTTTGAATAAGAACAAGAAAAGAGATCAGATAAGCATGTTGAAAACAATAAGAAAGATTGAAAATTTGTTGTTATGATCACTTAAAGAAATTTAGTTGAAAATCCAAATGAATGGTGGTTTGATTCAGGATTCACTAGATATGTTTGTGCGGATAATTTTTGCTACTTATGGTACTGTTGGTCCCAAAAAAATAATCTTCATGGAAAATAATACAACAGCCAAGGTTGAAGAAATTGAAAAAATATTCCTAAAACTGACTTCCGACAAGGTGCTGACTCTCAATAATGTTCTTCATGTTTCTACTTTTAGGAAGAAGTTATTGTCAACAACACTTCTCGTTAAAAATAGGTTTAAATCTGTGTTTGTTTTGGAGAAAGTTGTAATAAGCAAGAATGAAGAGTATATAGGAAGGCTACCTCATGAAGGTCTTTTCAAACTTGATGTAATGGCTGTTGAAATAAAGAAAGTTAGCCTTTTTCTTACTTGCTAGAGTTAAATGATTTGTGGCATAGTCATTTAGGACATTTCAATTATAAAACCTTAAAAAAACTAATTAGTTTAGAAGTGTTGCCTAACTTTGAGTGCAATAAATCAAAGTGTCAAATATGTGTGGAATATAAGTATGCTAAGCATATGTATAAGTCTATTGAAAGAAATTTCATTCCTTGGACTTAATCCATACCGATATTTGTAATATAAAGTCAACACCATCTCATGGTGGAAAAAATATTTTATAACTTTTATTGATGATTGTACTAGGTAATGTTATGTTTATTTGCTAAATGGTAAGGATGAAGCAATAAACATATTTAGGGCAATATAAAATAGAAGTTGAAAATTAGTGGGATAAAAAGATCAAAATGATAAAAAGTAATAGGAGTGGAGAGTATGAATCTTCTTTTGCGGAGATATGTTTAGAAAATGAAATCATCCATCAACCTACTACCTTGTATTAACCTCAACCAAATGGGTTTGCAAAAAGAAAAAAAATCAAATACTAAAGAAAATAATGAATGTCTTACTCATAAGTTTGGATTTACAGCAAAGCTTGTGGGGGAAAGTTATCCTTGCAGCAAACCGAATACTCAATAGAGTTCCCCAAAGTAAGACATATTCAATTCCATATGAAAAATGGAAATAAAAAAAACCCAACTTGAAGTGTTTCAAAGTGTGAGGGTGTCAAGAAAAAGTTTAAGTTTCTATGCCTAAAAGAGTAAAAATAGGACCTAAGACTAAGGACTGTGTGTTCATTGGATATGCTAAACACAGTAAAGCACGTTGATTTTTGGTTCATAAATCCAAATATCTGAATATAAATAAAAATATGGTAATTGAATCAGATAATATTGATTTCTTTGAACATATTTATCCGTATATAACTGGACATGAGCAGTCTAATAGAGGGTCTAAATGACCTTGAGATGAACCAAATGAGAATGTACTTAATGATGAGAATCCAAGGTATGGTAAACATCAAAAGATGTCAACTGAATCAGATTTTGTTACATTTCTTTTTGAAAATAAGCCTCAAATGCTTATAGAAGTAGTATCGTCTTCGGACACATCCTTTTGAAAAGAGGCAGTCAATAGTGAGATTGATTCAATCTTGAGAAACCACACTTGGGAGTTGGTTGATATTCCTCTAGGAAATAAACCTTTAGGTTCCAAGTAAATCTTCAAAAGAAAAATCAAAGATGATGGTACTATTGACAAATACAAGGAAAGACTTATTGTGAAAGGCTTTAGACATAAACAAAGTCTTAATTATTTTGATACATACCCTCCTGTAACAAGGATAACATCCATTCGAATGTTGGTTGCCTTAGAGGGGTATACGGTTTGGAAATCCATTAAATAGATGTGAAAATAACTTTATTAAATGGATAATTGGAGGAAGAAATTTACATAGAACAACATGAGGGTTTTGTGGTTCTTGATAAAGAACAAAAAATGTGCAAACTTGATAAGCCACTTTATCAACTAAAACAAGCACCCAAATAGTGACATGCAAAGTTTGACCAAACCATGTTGGAAAATGATTTCATAATAAATGAATGTGATAAATGTATTTACATTAAAGATACTCCAAATCACAAAATCATTGTTTGTTTGTATGTGGATGATATATTGATCATCAGGAGAGACATTACTAACATAAATTCTATGAAACAAATGCTTGAGAGCAAGTTTGATATGAAAGATCTTGGAGTTACGAATGTGATCTTAGGTATAAAATTCATAAACCTCCACAAGGGTTGGCGTTGTCAGAGTCTCACTACATTGAAATGGTACTTGATAAGTTCAAGATTTAGATTTCAGTATCGCCAAAACTCCATTAGACATGATCTTTGCACTTCAAAACAATGAAGGTGAAAGTGACTTATAGTTGGACTACGCAAGTGTGTTGGGAAGTTTGATGTATATCATGAATTTTTTACTATCAGGCATAGCATGTTCTATTAGTAAATTGAGTTGGTATACAAGTAATCCTAATCAAACTCATTGGATAGCAATGAAAAGAGTTTTGTGATATCTAAAATATAATCAAAACTATGTTTTGCATTATAACAAATATTCAGCGGTAATTGAAGGATATAGTGATGCAAATTGGATTACTGGATCGAATGAAGTGAAATCCACAAGTAGATATATATTAGGTAGAGGAGCAATCTCTTGGAAATTATTCAAAAAGATATGTGTTGTCCGCTCTACAATGAAATTTAAATTTATCGCGTCAGATAAAGACGATGAAGAAGTTGAATGGCTCTGGAATTTCCTGAAAGATATTCCATATTTTCCCAAACCTTTAGCACCAATATGTATACACTGTGATAGTTAAACGACAATAGGTATGATAGAGAGTATGATGTATAACGTTAAATCTTGTCATATAAAATGGGACATAATACTATTAGAGTACTACTCTATAACAAAATTATCATGGTTGACTATGTAAAGTCAAAGAATAATGTGTTGGATCTACTTACAAAAGGCCTATCTAGAGAGGGAGTTGAGAGATCATCAAAGGAAATGGGTTTATGGCCTAGGACATGTCATCACGAAAATAGCTCCACCTAACTGAATGGAGATCCTAAGAGCTAGGTTCAAGGAGATCAAACAAAGTTGTAACTGTCAATTCTACATTGTCTATATACTTACCCATTTTCATGATAAATATAATGTTCAGGAAATAAGGATAAGGCTTATAGTTTAAAGCTTTTTAATGGTTTCTAAGTTTGGCAGGTTTGATTAAATGGCTTGATCTATAGGATTAAATGTTTAGGAATTACCTATGTGAGAGTGAAGTGAAGCCGTTCAAGGAGAATGTAAGTAAAGGCCTATTCTCTATGATCCTGTAAAACCAAGACGTGTTCATGGTTGAAACAAATAAAATCATGAAAACCATAAATGGTAAAAGTCTAATAGTGTGACTTATTGTCACGACCCAAACCAGGGCCTAGCCGTGACGAATATCTCAAGTCCCACGTGGACCGGAGATCACCCACAGCACCTAACCAAAGGAAACATAACATACACCAAGGTTAGATAAATTCTGAACATATAACTAGATAGCGTCCAATAAACTTACAAAAAATTTAATGCGTGTCTATAATCGAAGACCGGTGACTGGCCAAACAATCGGCCAACACTACCCAATAACCACAATAATCCAAACAAAGCCTTCTAAAAAAAGAACCAAAACTAAATATATCGGGACATGCCCCCAACTATAGCCAAAAATAGTCTAAGACATAAGAGATCAAAACATGAAATGTAGACTTCCGATGTATGGAAGCTCACCACTTCAATGTTAACTCACGAGCTAATCCCGAATCCTAGTGTAACACCTCAAATTTGGTACCCAAAATACTACACGGTGCTCATGACCCCGAAGGACCACAAGCTAACCCATGATTGATATCTGTACCTGTATACTGCATAATATACTACATAATATGAAAACATGAACTAAAAGGCCATAAGGTTCAACACTGAGATATAATATCTGATAAAAATATAACATTTGGGTGGGTTATGAAATACCAAAAACAACTGAAATAAACTATCTGAACATACTGTAGTTTGAAAAGCCTCTAAATCATGACTGAAATGTCTGAATAAAGAGTTGATGGGACATGTCCCCAACAAACTCCAACTAATAAATTAATTAATGAGGTAATAAAGTAATGATCATGTCCTCGAAATATGAGGACTCACTGCTAACTCTGACTGCTGAGACTGGAATCTATTGATGCTCTGGAGCTCGTGTCTCTAAACCTATGTTATAAGACTCCATAGCGTAAATGCGTCAGTACTTTGAATGTACTGGTATGCATGTGAGGTAGGCTGAATGTATGGGTTTCATATGCATGAACAATACTAACTAACTGACTAATATAAATGTGGGAGTGCATGTATGAATACATAGTAACTATAACTGAGATCTTGATAACATGAATTTACTGATAACTAACATGACTGGTAACTGAGTTCTGATCACTGATATAACTGGTAACATGAGTGACTATCTGATAGTCTGAAATCTAATGGAACTAGCTGAGTTTTGCATTATTCTGAGTTGACTGTATCTGCCAGTCCTAAATTCTATAGAACTATCTGAGTTCTATTACTGAGACTGAATGACTGTATCTAATAGTCCTGATTTATGTAGCTGAAACTATGAGAAGTAGTTATCTAACCGATATGTCCCAAATAACACATTTTAGCTGAGTTAGGGTCCAATCTGTAACCCCAATTAGAAGGGCGTCAATACCGCGCCACCTATAAGGACAAGCTGTGAGTGACCCTCATCTGACAATGTTGATGCCTCAACTTATGCTGGCTACATAGTTCTGGAATACAAGGATGACTTCAAAGAATCATACCCTCATCTGACAGTGCATGTTCCCATCCTTGGGTTCACTCGGTGCTAATTTCTACTTCCATCTGAATAGACACTGTACATGAATTACTGAACTGAGTTAACTGAGTTTTGTTGACTGACGAAATATTACTGAGATTTCTGTATTACTGAGCTTTTTGAGATTACTGGGATTTCTGAGTTTTACTAAGTTTTCCTGAGTTATATGACTAACTGAATTCTTCTGAACATGACTTGACTGAGGGTATCGTGAAAACATGACACTGGCTCTAGGCACACAACTAAATTGTTGGGTACAAGTACCCCCAGGACTCGATGGAAAGAAACTGACAAAGCATGATTTTCTTGAATACATGACCAACCTCACAATCCATAATTCATTTATTGAGGCATTTCATCAAGCATGTGATATGCATAAACTTGTACATACATGAGGATTGCATAATGTCATACTAGTTGGGTACTTTTCCTTCACATAGGCATAATCAAACACATGGTAAGCATAGTATATGTAGACAATATTATACAACAAATAAACATCATGATTCAACTCTAATTTCATCATCCAGGGATTTAATCACAGGTTCACATGAATCTACACCTATACTAATCAATTCCACATAAAATTGATCACCCAACATGGATTAGAATTGGTCATTATCAACATGAACAAAACAAACCCAATATGAAATTCATAAAGAAATTCATACACTTGAACTTTGAAAAGAGATTCTTGGGCTTCATGGACGAAAGGAGTCCATAAATGAACACTATGCAACCTAATGGTGAGTTTCTTGAAGTTCTTGAACTTGAAGAATTTGAATCTCTTAGTTCTTGAAGAAGATTTGGATTTTGTTGCTCAAGGATTGCTCTTAGGGAGAAAACCCTATTTTTTTTTATGTTAGGGAAGAATAATGAATTTTTTTTAAGCCTTGGTCGGATATTACTAGGTATATAAACCAGTGGTAAAAGACCAAAAAGTCCCTTTAAAATGACTTAAAAATTTGTTGAACGGAACCTGGGACGATCCATCGCTGGATCGACGGTCCTTCATTTCGACCGTCGTAGGCGGACCAGGATAGGGACTCACTACCTAAGTAGCAACGGCTTGGGCGATGGTCCATCGCAAGTTCAACAGTCCGTCAACCTATCCGTCGCACCTTATCCAGAAGGTTACCTTACTGCCTAGGCTGCGACGGTCAAGGTGACGGTCCGTCGCTAGATCAACGGTCCGTCAACCTGGCCATCATACTTGGGCGATTTTGACAACTCTCGATAAAATATCCATAACTTTTTACTCCGATACCGGATTTAGACAAAATTGGTATCGTTGAAAAGTTAATTCAATTTAATACATGATAAAAAGTGAAAATCTTAAAAATTCCACGTGTACCCAAATGGATTCATCTTTCAAAGAAAGCTTCTAACATTCTTGGAACAATTTCAAGCTAGGAAAAAGTACGGAGTACTACACCTATTCACTGAGAGAAGGAGTAGAAGTATGATCAATTCCTGTATCGCGTGGGGGTACAACATCCAAAGACGGTTAGTGGTTGGAGCGCTAGCATTGTAACTCAGGGATAAGGATAACATAATATCAAAATCAACAGTTTCACCTCAATGTACAAAATCGGATGCATATACATATAAATATCACATGTCGGGATAGGGAACAAAGCTTAACATGTATTTTAAAACTTTAGCCTGAATTGTGTAGCTCAACTATCATATAATAGTACCCACAGTCTATATGGGCCCCAGCTCTCACCCTCTGGTTGGGCTCTAATGCTTCTAGCTGCACTAACCAGAGAAAGATCATATATATATGCATGGGGGACTCAAATCCTCTAATCATATACTAAGGTGACTTAAGAACCCGATAATGAAATATGATATGGGGGACTCGAACCCTACAATCATTATAATATTAATAATGTGGACTCGAACAACCTGGTCACAAGCAAGGGGACTCGAACCCTCAAGCCATAACGACCCCCGCACGGCTAGCACGATTCCCATTGTCAATTATTCAGACCTCTACTTTTACGATTCAGCTACATAACCCTATTTTTAAGCCAAATTAAAATATTTATCACACATTCCTATTCATTAAACCATACTTCACATTAAGGCATACGTTGGTGGTATCGTCATACCAAATACACTTGCAAGGTAAGAATAACATGCCAAAACAATTACATCACTTGGTGAAATTCACAACCCCCTTGGCTCAATTTTACAAATTTCCACTTTTCTCATAATTAAAAGAAATATTTTCACATTATGGGGTTGGGTTCATAACCACTTCAAAAGTTACAAGTTTGGGAAAATCACAATTCCTTAATTCATTCACCATACTCATGCACCCACAAGTTCAAAACCATATTTAAAGCATGATTAATCATAAATAAACCATGAAAAAACATTGTTTAACAACAAGCATTCAAAACCCTCAACTCTTGTTATAAAACCAACATGAATATCTCATGAACAATACTTTAAAACACATGCTTTTAACAAATTGAAAATGAGGGAAGAGTAATATTCCTTAAACATCAAGAAATTTGGAGAGGAATCGACCCTTGAGCCCTTAGATAACCAACTTGATGAAACCCTATCTTGACTTGCTTGAGGGTATTTATAGAGCCTTTTGGAGAGTTTGAGAAGTTACTTAGATTTTTTTCTTAGTGCTAATGACACCCTAAAGGGGTTATAAGACGAGGGTTTCAATTTGGGTAAGAGGGAAAATATCTAGATGCTTTAACATAAAAGCTATTAAAATGCCGCCACTGACTACGGGTTAACCATTGACTCATAACCACTCCTTAAGACTCGTCACCATAAGTCGTAACCAAGACAGTCTCTAGAATCCCCACACACTATTGACCCTATGACTCGACTGGTACCACTCGTAATGAGACCCTACAACTCATAGGGTCCAGTCGTAGTCAACACAGAACCCAATTGAGTAAACACTGGACATCCTACAATTTGCACCCAACAACTAGCAACAAGTCCTTACGGCTCATAGTGAGCCACTCGTACTCAGAGCAGAACTTAGCAACTTAATTTCTAATTTGGTTACGATTCCACCCCAACTAATAATTCCAAGTCACGGGTAAGATAATTCTTCTTATGAATTTTCAACTACCTAGAAACATAAGCAACCACCCTACCATGCTGCATCAACACATAACCTATCCCTACTCAGGACGCATCACAATAGACAACAAAACCATTAGTGCCCTCAGGTAGAGTCAAGACTGAAGCCAAAGTTAACTTATCCTTCAGCTTCTCAAAACTACCCTCACAAGCATCAAACCACAAGAATTTTACCTTTTTCTGAGTTCTCTTAGTCAACGAGGCCACAATAGAAGAGAAACTCTTTGCGAACCTTCTATAGTAGCTGGCTAAACCCAAGAAGCTCCAAATTTCTGATGGATTCGTGGGTCTAGGATACTTCTTAACCACCGTAACTTTCTGTGGATCCACCATGATCCCTTAACTAGGAACAACAAGACCCAAATAAGTCACAACATTCAACCAAAACTCACACGTAGAGAACTTAACATATAACTGTTGCTTCTTAAGAGTTTACAACACAAGGCAAAAGTGATCGGCATGATCCGCCTCATTCTTGGAATACACCAAAATATCATCAATAATGACAATGAAAATAAGTCCAAGAACTAACATAAAACCTAATTCATTAGATCCATAAATGCGACCAGGGCATTGGTTAAACCAAAGGACATCACCAAAAACTTAAAATGACCATACCATGTTCGAAAGATAGTCTTAGGGATATCCGCCTCCCTAATCTTCAACTGATGGTACCCAGACCAAAGATCAATCTTGGAAAAGAACTTAGCACCTTGAAGTAGATCAAAGAGGTCATTAATTCTCAAAAGTGGATAGTTATTCTTCACGATTACTTTGTTCATTTAGTAGTAATCAATACATATCCAAAGGGAACTATCCTTCTTACATACAAAAAGAACAGGAGCACCCCACAGAGACACACTAGGGTAGATAAAAGCCTTGTCGAGAAGATCTTTTAACTTTTTATTAAGTTCCTTTAACTCAGCTAGAGTCACTTTGTAAGGAGAGATACAAATAGGACTAGCATTTGGAAGAAAATCAATCCCAAAATCAATTTCCCTATTGGGAGGTACACCAGGAAAATCATTAGGGAACACCTCAAAGAATTCACAGATCATAGGGATAGTCTGCAAAGAAGGACATTAGAAACACCCTTTGGAAACTATTTCTGGGCTCTAATATACAAGATGAACATTTTCTTAGGCACTAGTGAACTACCTTCCTATTTGATTACCAGCTCATTTGGGAAATAGAAATTGACCCTTCGGGTACAATAATCAAGAGAGGAATATTATAAATACAACCAATCCATCCCCAAAATCACATCAAAGTCTAACATGTCCAACTCTATTAAATCCACCAAGGTCTTCCTACCATGAATCGACATCACATAACCATTATAAAACCTTTTAGCAATAATGGATTCACCCACTGGGGTTGACACCAAAAATAGGCTCAAAATACACTCAGGATCAAAACTAAAATGGATTACCACATAAGGGGTCACATAAGAAAGAGTAGATCTTGGATTAATTAGACAATATACATCATGAGAAAATAGTTTAAGCGTACCAGTAACAATATCGGGGGATGTCTTAGAATTCTGGTAATGGTAAAAGCATATAAATGGTTTTGACCAGCACTGGAGCCAAAAATAGAAGTAGCACCCTTTGGTGTATGAGCGGATGAGGTAGTAACAGGAATTTTTTTTCCCTGAAAGAACCCTTAGAAGAAAAATCCCTCTGTAGATGAACAATTTGGCCACATTTGAAGCACTTGTTCCTCCCTTCTTTGAAAAACCCACATGCACCTGACCATAAAACCTACAAAGAGGATCTGATAGAGCTGACTGAGTCCACTAGACTGCGAATCAACTTCTTGTGCTCTAAACCCACTATCATACTAACACTGATGGTAACCTGATGGCTTTGGATAAGGAGCACTAGTCGTAGAGTAGGAAACAGAATTGCCCCACTTCTTCTTAAACCATTTTCCACTATCTCTACCACTCTATTTCTGACCTCAATCCTGATCTAAATAAGAAAACCTCTTACTCTGCCTTTCACTCATCTCTTCTTGTTTCTTCATTTCTTTCTCCATTTGTTGTATATAAACCACGAGTCTGGAGATGTCTATATCCTTGTTCAACAAGGCAACCTTGCTCTCCAATATTAACTTATGGGACAACCTCAAAGCAAACTTTCTTATTTTAGACCTCATGCTAGACACCAATTCAGGAGCATAACGCAATAACTAATACCCTAGACTAGGTCTGAACTCCTGGAGTAGGACGAGCTTCATCGATATTGTCCTCAGATAGGATAGAAGAGTTCCTATTGATATTATATCTTCTTGGAGGCATGATTTGAAATGCAAATAAATGGGAATTAAAGAGATTCAAGATCTTAGGCTGCATTTGTTTTTTAAGATTCAGACGTCTGAATCTGAATGCATGTCTAAATGATTAAGATGTTGTCTCTAGATCTAAAAACTTTGATTAAGACAATTCGTTTTTCAACATCTGAATGTACAAAAATTTTTTATTTATATATATAATAAAGTAAAAAATATAATTCAAATAAAAAATTAATTATATATATCAAAAAAATATGTAATTTAATACAACAAAATTATTATTTGATTGAAAAATATTTATGTTTGTTAGTGATAATGGAGATGATTTGTAATGGTGGTTGTGGTAACAATGATTGATGTTAGTTATTAGTAATGTTAGTACTTATAGTTGTGATGATTAGTATTGTAGTGACTATTATGATGGTGGCATTTGATAGTGGAGGTGGTTATTGTGATGTGACATTGCTTGATATTAGTAGTTGGAGGTGTTGATTGTGATGGCTAAAAAATAAATGAATGATGGTTGATGATGTGTTGGTGGTAGTTGGAGATATTATTAGTTATGATGTTGGAGATGGTTGTTAGTAGAGATAAATAGTAGTGATGATAATGATTGAAGTTACTAGTGACAATGGTGTTGGCCGCCGAAGAATATGTGGAAGTTGTGATGTATTAGTGGTACTTAGCGGTGGTGCTAGTTGTGATAGATGAGTTGGTTGATAGTAGGGATTGGCCAATAGTGGTTGATGATGGTGGTGTTGTTGATGACAGTGATGGCGTTAAATATAATTAGAATAATAAAGGTAGTAGGTATGGTAATGATTGACAATAGTGGTTAAAGCGATATTTGTTGTCGATGGTAGTTGTGATGGTGAAGGTGGTTGATGGTGATGGGTGGTGGTTGACAATGATGGTGGTCGCAGAGGTAGTGACTGATGATTATTAATAGAGTGGCGGTGAATATTATCCAACACCAAAATACCTCTTCAGACCTATTAAGACTTGATTCTAGATCTAAATGATTAAGACTTATTCAAACATATTAAGAGTTAAAATCTTAATAAAAAACAAATGGACTTAACGGTTTGAAGTCTGAATCATTCAGATTCATACCTCCATTAAGTGCAAACAAATAAGCCCTTAGACTCTATAGCTTGAAATAGAACAACAAGAAGGGAATATTTCTAGATACCTTAGAGCCTCTCCATTATAAGTGTGGTGCACTACACATCCATAAAAGAGACTTTACTAGACACGACATTGTTGGACACCTAATGACACCAACCTAACCTCTGATACCATTTTTATCACAACCTAAACCAGGACCTGGTGTGATGGGTATCTCACGTCCTATGTGGACTGAAGATCTTCTCTATACCTAACCAAACCAAACACAACATACCCTAAGGTTGGATGAATTCGGAATGTATAACAAGATTGCATGAAATAAGCTTAAGAAAAATTTAATGCATGTCTATAACTGATGATCGGTGACCGGTTAAAGAACTGACCAACACTGCCCAATGACTACAGTAATCCAAATAAATCCTTCTAAATAAAGAACCAAAACTGAATATCCATAAAGTGTCAGGACATGCCCCCAATTATAGCCAAAGACAATCTAAGACATAAGAGACCAAAACATGAAATATAGACTTTTGATGTATGAGCTCACCACTTTAATGTCAACTCACAAGCTGATCCTAAATCCTAGTCACTGGGCAGGAGGAGTAGAAGTATGACCAATTCCTATATCGGATGGGGATATAGCTCCCGAAGACATTTAGTGGTTGGAGCGATAGCATGTAACTCAAGGATAGGGATAACATAATGTCATAATCAATAGTTTTAATCCAATGTAAAAAATTGAATGCATATACATAGATATATCATACGTCGGGAAAAGAAATAAGGCTTAACATGCATTTTAAAACATTATCCTAGATTGTGTAGCTCAACCATCATATTATACTACCCACAGCTATATGGGCCTTATCTCTCACCCCCTAGTCGAGCCCCAGTTCGTATAGCCATACGAACTAGAGAAAGATCATATATGCACGGGGGTATCGAACCCTCCAATCATATACTAAGGTGACTTAAGCACCCAATCATGAAATATGATATGGGAGACTCGAATATTCCAATCATAATAATATCAATAAGGTGGACTCGAACCACCTGATCACAAGCAAGAAGACTCGAACTCTCAAGCTAAAATGGTCCCCGCACCAGCTAATACAGTTCCCAGTGTCGGTCACTCGCAACTCTAATTTTACGACTCAACTACACAACCCTACTTTTAAGCCCAAGTAAAACATTTATCACACATTCTCATTCGTTGAACCATAATTCACATCAAGGCATACATTGTTGGTATCATCATACCAACTACACCTGCAAGGTAACAACAACATGCCAAAATAATTACATCACTTGGGGAAATTCAAATCCCCTTGGCTTAATTTTACGAAATTCCCACATTTCTCATAATTAAAAACACCATTTTTACATTATGGGGTTGGGGTCATAACCACTTTAAAATTTACAAGTTTGAAAAAATCACAATTCCCTTGTTTATTCATCATACCCATGCACCCACAAGTTCAAAACCATATCTAAAGCACGATTAATCATAAATAAACCATGGAAAAATATTGCTCAACAACAAGCATTCAAAACACTAAACTCTTTATATAAAACCAACATGAATATCTCATGAAAAATACTCTAAAACATATGTTTTTAACAAATTAACAATGAAGGAAGAGTAACATGCCTTAAACACCATGAAATTTGGAGAGGATTAACCCTTGAGCCCTTAGATGACCAACTTGATGAAGCCCTAGCTTGAGGGAATTTAGAGAGACTTTTAGAGTGTTTGAAAAGTTACCTATATTTATTTTTGAGTGCTAATGACACCTTAAAGGGGTTATAAGACGTGGGTTTCAATTTGGGTAAGAGGAGAAATATCCAGAATGCCCTTAACTTAAATGCTGAAAATGTGTCGCCATTGAGTATGGATCAACCGTTGACACGTAGCTATTCCTTGTGGATCATCACTATGATTTGTAACCAAGATAGTCTCTATGACCCCCACACACTGTTGACCCTATGAATCGACTGGTACCACTCGTAATGAGACACTAGGGCTCGTAAGGTCTAGTCTTAGTCAACACAGAACCCAATTGGGTAAACACTGGACATCCTACAATTTGCACCTAATGACTCGTAACAAGTCCTTACAGTTTATAGTGAGCCACTCGTACTCAGAGCAGAACTTAGCTACTTAATTTTTGATTTGGTTACAATTCCACCCTAATGACTCGTCATTAGTCTTTACGACTCGTGTCCTTAAGTCGTACCCAAGATAGAAACTAAAGTACCATTTATTAGATACCTTATGACTAGGGTCACCAGACCCGTTAAGACACCCTACGACTCATAGGGTGAGTCGTAATCAAGTTAGTGAACTTAAAAATTTTTCAAGGGACAAAAACTTTGGGCATTACACTTGTATTATCTAGGTGTACATTAAATCTCGATGGTTTAATGATATCACATCCACTGATTGATTAAGTGCATCTGATACAAGTTCACTACGAAAGTTCAAAGGAAAATCGACTTATCCTGATGCAACTAGTCTTTGATTGTAAATCACACACTTATCCATAATTTTTTCTATAAAATAGTCATTTCCCATTCATGCGGGGAATTTTTGGGTTTTTAAGAGGTGTGAATGGAAAATGAATAGGTGTTTTTCTAAAAAGACACCAAAAAGGATGTAATTTGAATAGGCACCGGATGTTTTTTCAAAAATACACCAAGAGAAAGGATGTAATTTGTATAAACACCCCTTCGATTTGGATGGTTAAGACCTTTTCAATGGATTGTGAATTTTCTGAAGAGTTACACCTTTTTCAAAGAGCTGCACCTTTATGAAGGGGTGCACCTTTCAGAACTATTGTTTCTCTTTATGAAGCAATACCTTGATGGCTATAAGTAACTTAATTTTTTCTCAGGTATAGACATGAAAATTTTAAAGAAAAAATATTCCTCTCCTTGAAAAACTCTAGTGTGATTAGTTGTCGTTGAGTGCGTTCATAGTTTGACAGAATTTGAGGTACTTCTATTCTGTCCAAGTAATTCATTTTATCCTGGGTGGATATATTCCATATCCTCGGGTACCCGAGGGAAATAATATTTTTAAATATACACCATGAATTTGGTGGAATGGAATCAGTCTATTTCATCTCTTTTTCTTAATGTTGATTTTACTGTTTTTCAAAAAATAGTTTGAACTTGTTATTGATAGTTCTTCAATTGCTTGAACTTGTGTTCAAAGTTCTTGAAACTTCATTTTGATAGTTCATAAGTTAGTTGAATTTGTGTAGAAGTTCATAACATTTGATTTTTCTATTTTGTAACACCCTAAGACTACACCATAGGCGTCACATGGTGCTTACTATCCCAAAGGACCATAAAATAATCCATGATTGGTACCTGCTGCGAGCACTGAACATAATACTGAAAATATATGTGGAAGTTAGGATGAAAATGCCATAAGTTTCATAAACAGAAAACCATTGCTGAATACTTAAAAAAATACAAAAAATACTGAACATCTGTCTAAATTAATCTAGTCCAAAAGCCTCTAACTGTCTGAATGTGGAGTTGATGGGACAAGTCCCCAACTAACCTCGACTACTGAACATACTAAATCTGCTGAAATACTGAAATAAAATAATGCCCTTGATGGATGAGGACTCATTACTAATCTAACGCTGATATCCTGAACTGTTACGTACGGTCAGGACCCTAATCGTCTGAACCTATGATATGGGATATCATAGCACAAAAGAGAAAGTATGTGTCAGTACGTGGAATATACTGGTATTCTAAGGGAGGTAAGGCTGATATACATGGGTTCATATGCATTATATGATAACTGACTAAATAAACATCATGAAGTAAATGGACGTAAGTACATGCAAAATTGTAACTGCTAAACATACTGAACATGCAATGCTGCGCATGTAGGTATACATTGTATATCTAAGATTATACTAAAACTGATTACTGACATTTAATAGCTGATTAATTGATAACTAATAGCCATAGTTTTGCAGAACAGACTATGTTCTTTACTAAATACTGAGACTAAAACTGTAACTATGGTAGTGTTCATCTAATCGATATGCCCTAGTCTAAGATGACTGGGGTCCAACCTGTGACCCCAGTTGGAAAGGTGTTAGTACCATTCCACGGGTACTAACAATGGCTGTGGAGTCAGTCCTAATCTGGAGGGTGAGCCCTAAGATTAGTCCTAAACTAGCTGGTGATCCCTGAGAGTGTCAGTCCTAAACTAGCGGGTGGGATCTCATGACCTACGCTGGCTACATTGTTCTGGAACTTAAGGATTACTTCTAAGGACCCAGTCCTAACTAACGGGTGAGCCCCCATTCCTAGGCTCGCTCGGTGCTGATTCCTACTCCCAAATAAAAGACACTGATCACTAGATTGTACTAAGCTTGACTGAACTGACCATGATCATGTTGACTGACCAAACTGGAATGAGTTCACTGGGTTCTGTTAATTGACTGAGTACTGCTGTTCTTGACCTTTACTGGGACTATTCCATAACTATTGCAACTAAGTAAACAACTAGATTTCAGGTGATAAATACCCCCAGGACTTTATATCGTAATAGATAAAACATAGCAAATCTTGAAAGCATGGCAATAGTTAATTATTCACAATTCATTCACCGAGACATTTTGTAAACACTTGGAGGTCATGAACTTGTACATGAATGAGAACACATGCTAACATGTCTTGATTACACTATTAATTCACATGGACATTCTATCAAATACTCGGGGAGCATAATTAATGCATATGATAATAAACAACACATAAGCATCATGACTATAACTTAAACTTGTAATTTCAAGGGTTTTGACATGGGATTTACATCAATCAACATACCTGCTATCTTATATTCATGAAACCTATTATTAATTCTTGAATTGAAACCCATACAACAACACAAATATAAATACAATCCAATTTGCTCATGTAAATCATGAATCTATTAACTTGTAGTTTTATAAAAGGGTTCTTGAACTCCAAGGGTGGAAGGAAATCCAAGAGAACACCTAACATATCTGAGTGATGGAATTCATGAAGATTGTTGGGAATTTCTTGGAACTTGATCTTGAGCTTTATGAACTAGAGTTTTGTTCTTGAGAGTATTTGTGAGATAATGAGTGAATTTATCCCTTTGGGAGGTTAAATTTTATGATATAGGTGGGTCAAGATGGGTGGAAAATGACTCCTTTACCCCCACAAACCCATAACTTAATACACAGATTATGCCCAGTGACGCGATTGACAATGCGTCGTGTTGATGTAATCGATGCGATCACCAACGCGTTGCGTCGATGGTGTCAACACGATAGCCAACGCGACGTATCAAGATCGCGTTGTGTTGCTATTTTGGTCATCTAAACATAACTCAAAAGATGTTTGAAAATTTCAAAACTCACCCAATATGACCTATTGACATCCCTGATCATGAATTAATTTAAAAATCGTTCGTGTAAGGCCGAATAGATCATAAATAAGATTATCCAATTAGGAAGGCTAAAAATGATTCTAAGTCTTGACACTTAGCTGAATTTTCCTAAGTCTAGGACCCCTTATTACAAGCTATACAGGACTAAATTGAACTAGAACTTTTACGGGGTCTTACATATTTTCAAAAAAATAGTTTAAACTTCATTTTTGATTGTTCATAAGTTGGGTTGAATTTATTAATAAAAAATCAAAATTGTAAATATAGAATTTAAACTTCATTTGACTGTTCATATTAATTTGAACATGTGTTTGAAGTTATCATTGAAAACTACATATTTTACTAGACCCCCCAAAAATAACATTGTTATTATAATTGTTTATTTTATTCTTTAACACATCACAAAATTACTTTTAAGAGTTTATGAAAATGAAACACATAGGAATATCCAATAAAATGTAAAAGTTAGGGAGATGAAGAGAGTAATGCATTTGAATTAATTCATACACTAATTCTAACATTTTTATTATTAATAAAGGACTCAAGAATATTTAAAGTGTAAAAGTTAGGGAGATGAAAAGAATCATACATGTGAATCAATTCATACACTACTTCTAACATTTTTGTATGAATAAGGAACTCAAAGAGTATGTAATCCATTTGAAATGTAAAATAGAAATATGATGACATAAATTTCATCTTTTTTGGAACCTGTTAAAATCCATAGCCGCTATCTTTTGTGTACATATTAGTAAATCCACTTCTATAAATTCCAAATTATAATTATATATTATTATAAATTATCTATATTATGTTATTTTGTATATTTCAAATATAAAAATTTAAATAAATAAAATATAAAATTTTAATTACCATTTAAAATTTACCGTATGATTGAAATGTGGAGAAAATCTTACAATATATAATAGTTGAATCAGTAAGGAATCTTTTTAGGTTCTCATTCTTAGAATAATTTTTTTGTTCTTCTTATTATGGCAAGTGTATTCTCAATCAATTCCAGCTCATATAATTATTCATCATAATTTGAGTTTACTTGACCCATTGAAGAAATAATAGTCACCTCAACATTTATAAATCTCACCTCTAATAAATTAAACTTTCATTTAGTTTAACTAAGAATGATAAGTAATATACTAAATTTATAAAATATAAAACAAAGAAGAAGAAGAATGGAAATAAGAAAGAGCAATTATAATTTATCTTTGGGAAATTTCTTGAGGGGTCAATAACAATGAAGGAAAACTCATTTGTTTATATGAAAAGACTAACTTTGTCCCAAAGTTAGGGTTTCTAACTATTATAGAAATAGACATTCACTATATATGTTAATACATTTATAACACTCCTCATTGAATGTCTAATTGATAAATAATGTACCTCGTTAAAATCTTACAAGAAAAAATTCAGTGAGACAAAACCTTATAACAAAAAAAGCGTACAACACATATTAACTCCCTCTAACGAGAATATCCTGAACCTTTGCATCTCGATCTTGCGCACCATCTTCTTGAAAGTTATAGTTGGAAGATACTTGGTGAATAAATTAGCCACATTGTCATTTGAAAGAATCTGTTACACATTAATATCACCATTCTTTTGGAGCTCATGTGTTTAAAAATGCTTTGGCAAAATGTTCTTTGTTTTATCTCCTTTTGTAAATCCTCTCTTAAGTTGTGCTATGCATGTTGCATTATCTTCATATAAAATCGTGGGTATTTTGTCATATTTCAAACCAAATTTTTCTCGAATAAGATATATCATGGACCTCAACCACACACATTCTCGACTTGCTTCATGAATAGCTATTATCTAAACACGGTTCACTGAAGTGGCTATGATAGAAAATTTTTGGTAGATCTCTAAGATATGGCAGTACCCCCATACATGAACACATTTCCTATTCAAGATTGTGCTTTATGCGGTCCAGATAAATACCCCGCATCAACATAATCAATAAGACCAGGTCTACAATTTTTAGAATAAATAAACCCACCCTTTTAGTTACTATAATATGTGTTTAATCCCATTTCATTTCTCCTAGTACGATTAGAACTATACCTGTCACGGCCCAAACCAAGGCCAGTCCATAACGGGTATCTCAAGTCCTCCATAGACCCCAGACCACCCCCTTAACCTAAAATCAAGAGCACAATAATAGTAATAATAAAACAAAATGGAAGCCAAAAAATATAAATAATAAGATGAATGAGTAATTCAATGACACAGCGTCAAAACAATAACCAGTCATCCTACATTTGTTCACAATAGCCTCTAAAACCAAAATATCGAACAGGTTGGGACATGCCCCCGACCATGACCAAAAGAATTCAAAAATACTAAGTAAAAATAAAAGAATTTAGAAATAATAAGGCCTTTTGAAGGATGGAGGCTCACCACATCACAGCTACTCAACGAATGAGCTAATCCACCTAACGCTGCATAGGGGTAGAAGAACTATCTTCGAGCCCTACATTTTGAAATAATGTAATGTCCAAGGACAGTTATCAAGGTGAGCGCTTGCATGTAACTCAGGAAAGGGATAAAATAATTTCATAATTAAATCAGTCCAAAACCATTCAAAAATCATATGCACATATCATATATACATATATAAGATATCAGTATAGGTAACAATGTTTAAGTGTAAGATTTAAAATCGTTATCCTGGACTGCGTAGCTTTAATAGTCTTAAAGGCACCCATTGGCTATATGGGTTCAGCTTTTCCTACTGAAAGGGTCCCAATGCGTGTTAGCCACACGAACAAGAAGGACCAAAGCCACCGAGACTCCAACCATTTCAATATATATATATATATATATATATATATATATATATATATA
>NC_061115.1:139780050-139853839 GCF_002878395.1 Capsicum annuum | reverse complement strand
GGGAAACCCATATCTTCCATTCCAACCATTTAATTAAAGTACCAATTCTGTCCCAAAAAAATAATTTAAAACATGAATAATTAATTCAAATCATGGGATAAGTAATTAAATCAATAACGACCAAACCTGTCAACCCAATTTTCAATCCCACAATTTAAATCACATGGAAATTCATTAAATAAATGCCACAATGTAAAATTAAAGTTTGAGGAAGAGATACATGCTTGAAATACACAAAAAATTGTAATCAAATTGAACTTTAGAGACCGGATAATGAATGCACAGTGAACCTTAAATGTTGTTGGGTTTTGGGTTTGATTATGAAATAGGGCAATCTGATCTTTGAAAACTAATGGGGATGAGACTACTTTATGTTTAAATGTCATGAAAAAGGTGAAAAGACCAATATCCCCTCACTCCAAGTAAATAAAAACAAAACTACGCAAAAGTTTTACCTTGGTGTGGCACGCCAATATTGCAGAGGTTATCCTCCATGCCACACCAATATTACGGAGGGTAACCTCTGTGACATGGTGATAATGTAGAGGCTTATTGCATTGATGTTCCAAAATTTCCCCAAAACCTTTTCGAAAATTCCAAAACCTTCCCAAATTCCGCTTTTAACATCACTAAATAGAATTCAAGTGAAAAAAAATCTTTCGAGCATGGGAAGGTCAAAATAAAATGATGGAAATTTTAAGGATCTTACATTATCCCCATTTAGGATCATTCATCCCCAAATGATGAGTTAGAACACCTTTAGCACAAGAATAGCAAGAATACACCGAAATCAAATGACAAGTGAAAAACGAAACTCATACCTTAAGCGGTTTATTCAATTCAGGGAACAAGAATGGGTATTTGGACTTCATATCTTCCTCAGCTTCCCATGTAGCCTTTTCCACCTTTTGGTTTCTCCAAAGGACCTTCAGCGAAGTTGCATCTTTAGTCCTCAATCTTCGAACTTACCAATGAAATATCTCTATTGGGACTTCCTCACGAGACAAGGAATCCATATCACCAACATCCTCAATAGGTACTATTAAAGAAGGACACCCACATAATTTTTTTAGTATGGACACATAAAACTTGGGATGAATAGAACCCAAACTCGCAGGCAAGACGAACTCATCAATAATATTCTTAATTCTCCTCAAGATTTGATATGGACCTACATAACAAGGGTTGAGCTTACCCTTCTTCTAAACCTCATGACTCCTTTTATAGGAGACACATTCAAGAATACCCAATCATTCACTTTTAATTCAAACTCTCTTCACCTCACATCCTCATAAGACTTTTGGAGACTTTGAGTAGTCTTGAGTCTTTCTCAAATCACGTTTACATTCTCCATGTCTTGGTAAACCAAGTTAGGACTAAACAATCAAATCTGACCAACTTCAAACCATCTAAAAGGCAACCTACACCTCCTACCATTAAGAACCTCAAAAGAAGCCATCTGAATGCTCGAATGATAACTATTATTATACACAAACTCAATAAGAGGCAAATGATCAACCCAACTTTCCTTAAAATCAATCACACAGGCCCTTAGCATATTCTCCAAAGTCTAAATAGTACGCTTTACTTTCCTATTCGTTTGAGGGTGGAAAGTGGTGCTAAGGTTCACCTGTGTACACAAAAATTTTTGAAATAAAATCCAAAAGTGAGATGAAAACTGGGTACCTCAGTCTGAAATAATAGACACTGGCGCACCATGTAGCTTCATGATCTCCTGAATGAACAACCTGGTATAATCCTCTCCTGTATAGTTAGTCCTCAAAGGCAAAAAGTGAGAGGACTTAGTCATCCTATCCACAATGACCCAAATTGAATCATACTAATTGTGAGACCATGGAAGACCCTTAATAAAATTCATATTGATCATCTCCCACTTCTACATAGGCAACTCTATCTCTTGATACATGCCACCAGGCCTTAAATGCTCAACCTTGACTTGCTTACAAAATATACACTTAGCCACAAAATTTGCTACATCCCTCTTCATATTATTCTACTAGTGAATTTCCTTCAAGTTGTGGCTCATTTTAGTAGAACTTGGATGAACTATATATTAGGACTCGTGAGCCTTAGTCAGAATCCTTTCTTGCAACCCGTCAACATTAGGAACACACAACCTACTTTGGTACCTTAAAATACCATCGCCTCCAATCTCAAAAGCCATAACCCTTTGCTGCACATCGTCTCTAATCTGTATAAGTATGGGATCCAAAGACTTCTTCTCCTTCACCTCTATACCAAGAGATAATTTCACCACTTTCTGAACAATGACTACTCCATCCTCAGAATCTAAAAGATGCACTCCCAAGTTAGCCAATCTATGAATGTCCTTTACCAACCTCTTTTCTCTTTATCAACATAGGATAAGCTCCCCATAGACAACCTTCTAAGAGTATCAACATCAATATTATCTTTACCTAGATGGTAGTGAAGTCTTATGTCATATTCCTAAGGAATTTAAGCCATCTTCTCTGCCTGAAGTTCAATTCTTTTTGTGTTTAACCCATATTGCAAGTTTTTATGATTTCAATATATATCCATATGTACCCCATACAGATAATGGCACCAAATCTTTAAAGCAAAAACGACAACTGCCAACTCTAAATCATGACTTAGATAGTTACTTTTATGAACCTTAAGCTTCCTAGATGCATATGTCATAAGTTACTATTCTGCATTAACACACAACCCAATCCCATACGGGATGAATCACAAAACTTAAAAATACCATAAGTACCCTCGACAGGGTCAAAATTATCGCAGAAGTCAGCTTATCCTTCAACTTCTCAAAGATACTATCACACTTCATTTTTCTCACAAAAAGCAGGATTTGACATGACTACTCTTTTTGGGATTATTTTAAAGAAAACGTGAAGAGTAGCGACCTAACGAATTAAGGTGTGTTAGGGCACTGGTCTAGGCTAACTATGAAACTATTTAGTTGTTTAGACTTAGTTCACCCGAAATTTGGTTAAGGGTTCAAATTACCTCAAAAAGGTCCACAAAGATGGTTCCCAACCGAATTTGTATTTTACCCAGGGATTCTATGTGATCAAATAAAGGTTACTTATTATTAACTTAAATGTTAACTAAGTGATAAAGTAATAAATAGACAAAACATGTTATTTAAGTATTTCTAACTATTAATTAGCTAAGTGATAAAGTCAATCAAACATAGAAGTAAGACAAATGAAAAGAGAAAAGCGACACAATTATAAAAAGAAGGATAAACTAGCTACCCCAAGCAGATAAACATATAAAGTATGTTTATTTAAACTGATTAATGTGATTGACATGCAAATAATTATTTATTTATTTTTAATTAAATCTGTAGACATGATATCGAAGCATCACATAATTGTCATCAACGAAGGATAATTGTAAATCATTTTAAAACAATGCTGTAAAATTCATTAAAAGGCATATCAAAGTTAAACAAATGTGAGAGAATAAAACGTTAATTTATTATGTAAAAGATAGTTAAGCATGATGTCTAAGTAAAAAATAATTGATTATTGATGAAAATTAATTGTCAAATCATTAAAAAATAATTTTTTAAAGTTGTCAAAATAAAGTAAATATGTTGAAACGTGATGCCCAATAATTTTGTTACGCGAAGCATATTGTAAGAAATATTGGAAATTAATTTTAGGACACTAGCAAAACATATTCACTCGCTAAATAATTAACATGTAAAAAACTACTTCTGAAAATTAACAAAAACTACTGCTGGAAGTTTATTTAATTCAATATGCTGAAAAGTCATTTTTATTTCTTAATGTGCTGGAAATTAAATTTATATACTGAAAAATAATTTCGAATGCTGAAAAATATGTTTTAGGTGTTAAGAAGATGAATTACTATGTTGAAAAGAGACATAACAATGTGGAGAACTATTATTGTTGTTTTTAACGCTAAAAAGTGATTTCTTGTGTTGCTAAAAATTAATAAACTGCTGGAACTTTATTATTAAATTGCCGAAATCTCAAAATTGATAAAATAATGTGAAATTAACTTCAAACCATGAGTTACTTAACTGTTCCTAAAACATGCTTTCTAGGTGGCCACATAAATTCATTGTTCGTCCTATATTATAGTTTGCCTAAGTAGTTTACATAGCCTAGAAAGACTTAAAATACATAAATCCCCGCCCCGAGTATTCCCCATAGTTATTACAATAAAATAGAGTTTATATAAAATTATAAGTCAATATGAAGACAATGAAACAACTAAACTAGAAGGGAGTAATGTAATCCCTCCCGAACAACCCGAGTGACTCTTCAATTCCCAACCAGTTAAACACAATGAAAATAATATGGTAAACACACAGAGATAAGCGAGAGTATTGTGGCATGATTCTGTGCACAAAATTGACCAAGTATTGATATATAGCAAATAAAATACAGAATAATTCTTATGGACATGCTCTCTAGAATCATCATATAAGGTATAAAAGAAATTAAGTTAACAGGGACTTACCAGCTGATGATAATAAAGCAATAACAAGAAGACAATAAAGATCAACACAACAAAATTCAGAATCAATTCCACACGATAAATACAAACCCAAAGTAATAAATTACTTTTCTTTTCTTTTAAAGAGATATGCCTAAAGCTCTTTTTTGTCACAAAGAATAGGTAGAGTATGTAAAGAGTAGGAGAGGATGACAAGAGCTCTTGTTTTGTAAAGAGAATATAGAGACTAAAGAGTGCAGAGAGTATAAAGTACCTAAGCTTGTCATCAAATTGTTAGGAGAGGTCTCCTTTAAATAGTTAGTAGAAAGAACATTAATAAAGGGGAGAAAAAAATAAATCAAGGAGATTCCTTCCATTAATCAAGGGGGCAGAATTCAATAAATTAGGAAAATATATCAAAATTACCATAATTAAAAAAATAAAAATCACTCCAGACAAATGAAAATAAATAATTAATAAGGAATTACAAAATCATAAAATAATGCAAAAAATAGATCAAAATCTTTAATATAAATAAAGAAGTATCAAATCTATCACAATTAAAAGATGTAGAAACAATCAATTAGAAATCAATGACAAATATTCAGAAATCAAAATTAACTAGATAACATATCAAATCAAATCAATCAAGGGACAGTCAATTAGAAATCAATTACAAATATTCAGGAATCAAAATTAACTAGATAACATATCAAAACAAATCAATCAAAAGATTGTCAATTAGAAATCAATAACAAATATTCAAGAATGAAAATTATCTAGATAACATATCAAAACAAATCAATCAAGGGGGTGTAAACATCTTATGGTGAATCAATCAAGCCTTTTACCCAACGAAAATCAAGCAACTAATATATGTCCAAAATCAAGCAATCATACAATCGACAGTGATCAATAAAAAGTAAGCACCTTATTGAAAATTAAAATAAAATGTCACAAAAGAAATTGGGGGTTTCTACATATGTTAACTAGAAGGCATAAGCACACATGACACTAGAAGCATTCAACTCAATAATTCATAACTAGATTAGATTTAATTTATTTGAACCTAATAAAATCAATTAGAAGAGAGAAAAAAAAATAAAGAAAAAGTAGAAGAAGGAAATTTAAACAAAGCAACAAACCCAAGATGGGTTCTCAAGAACCCATCATCTGCCGCGAGTAAGGTCGCGACAACGACTGACTGAAGGGGCTACAAGGGAGAAGGGAGTTGCCATGATGGACATCGGTGGTTGTGAAGGTGTCTGGAGAGGGGTTTTACTGGCTGGAGCTATTATGGTAACTGCTGCTTGCTTCTCCAGTAGAAGCAACAGCAATTGGAAAAGGGTGGTTTTATTGGTGGTAATGATGGAGGTGATTTCAGCAGTTTTTGGAAATAAAGAGAAGATGAGAGGTGAGAGAACAGAGAGGAAAGATGTAGGTGATCGGAGTTGTGGAATGGGGAAGCAACACTGACTATTTTAGCTGGTGGGATAGCCGATGGTAGCCATGGCCATTGATAGAGAGGGGGAAGAAGTATAGAGAGAAGGTAGAGAGAGAGAGAGAAAAGTAAGAAAGGTAGGCGGCTATTTTTGACGGAATGGGACTTTAGGGTTGTTTAAAATGGAAAAAGATAAAAACTTTAGTCTCATCCATTGGATCAAATTTGATCAACTAATGAGATTAAAATAATTTAATATAGGGGGAAAATGACTTTTTGATGGCATTAAATTGGTTATAAAAGTGGCTAAGAATCAAAGAAATAGGAAAATTAAATAGAATTGGCTGCTATTTTAATAAATGTAAATAATAATAATAATAATAATAATACTAATAATAATAATAATAATAATAATAAGGACTAGACATTGTGTTTGTAAATTGTGAGTGTGCACATTTACGAATAATTTAATAAATATTAATTAAATTACGTAAAATGTCATATTTGAATTAATAAATTATAAAAATTATACTAAAAGTAATAAAATAATTTGTACATTTTTAAATCATGAATGTGACACGCCAATATCTATTTAATACAAGTATAATGTGCAAAAAATACTAACATTTGAAATTAATAATTTTGTAAAAATCGCATCCCAAAAGGAGTAGCGGGCGATCGAAATTTGGTGTCAACAGCTACCCCTTCATTGCTTGAGAATAATGAAAGAGTTGTTGAGCAACGAAAGTTGACGTAGTGGCTAATTTTGTCCGACCTAGAACAAAATTTATTGGAATAGAAACGATTGGAGGTGGTTTTAAAAATAATGCGGCATAGACTTTTGTTGTAAGTTGCCTACATATCTCTGGTCTTACGAAAATTAGGCCGTGTGTAGTTCTAGATTTAGGAACAAATGATATTCCTAAAGATTGTTAATGATAAAGGACGGGCACAAACAACGATGTCATAGGTCAATGAAATAAAAGTGAACGAGACTTGAGATAATGGTGAGCTTGAGAGGTCTAAGAATGAAAGGTAGGATTTGAATAATGATAGCTCGAATAGACAAGATTAGAGTGGTTTTTGAAATATGGGATGCGAATACGATTTAGGACATGAAAAATGTAAGGTTTCAAGAACCTAATAGTGTTCAATTAAGGTTCTTTATGGGAACCTAATATTGTTTATTAGGGTTCTACATGAACCCAACATTATTTAACAAGGTTCTACAGGAACCCAATATCGTGGGAGGTTCTACAGAAGCCCCATATTATTCAATTAAGGTTCTACAGGAACCCAAGATTGTTTAATAAGGTTCTACAGGAACCCAATATTGTGGAAGGTTCTACAAACCACATATTATTCAATTAAGGTTCTACAGGAACCCAAGATTGTTTAATAAGGTTCTATAGGAACCCAATATTGTGGAAGGTTCTACAGAAACCCAAGATTGTTTAATAAGGTTCTACAGGAACCCAAGATTGTTTAATAAGGTTCTACGGGAACCCAATATTGTGTGAGGTTCTACAGAAACCCTATATTATTCAATTAAGGTTCTACAGGAACCCAAGATTGTTTAATAAGGTTCTACAGAAACCTAAGATTATAGGAGGTTCTACATAAACCTCATATTATTCAATTAAGGTTCTACAGGAACCCAATATTGTTTAGTAAGGTTCAACTGGAACCCAATATTGTGGGAGGTTCTACAGAAACCCCATATTATTCAATTAAGTTTCTACATGAACCCAAGATTATTTAATAAGGTTCTACAGGAACCCAAGATTGTTTAATAAGGTTCTATGGGAACCAATATTGTGTGAGGTTCTACAAAAACTCCATATTATTTAATTAAGGTTCTACAAGAACCCAAGATTGTTTAATAAGGTTCTATAGGAACCCAAGGTTATGGGAGGTTTTACAGAAACCTCATATTATTCAATTAAAGTTCTATACGAACCCAAGATTGTTTAATAAAATCAATTTCAATATCATCAAAGTTAAAGATAGAACAACTTAGCTCATTTTCCCTATTGGAGATGTAATCCTGGCTTCTTTTGATGATATCATAACATTGTTGTTGTATTTTGTACCTATTGTCTGCACTCAAAGAAAAATCGTCAGTTGAAATAAAAATATTGGTTCATACCTTGCTCGATTTGACTCCTTGATTGTTGTTTTTGCTTCATGGACTGTTGGGACTTGTATTCCACCTTGGTGAAATTTTTTGAGGAATTCTCAAAAATTTCTGTCCTAGTTTTGAATGAAAGTTACCTTTCGCACGTCATCATGAATTGCTATATTGTTTACTTGTGAAAATTTTTGAGGTATTACTCAAAGCCTCAAAAATTCTGCCCCAGTTTTTGTGTTTGGAGCCTTATATTCCTGTACCACTCAAAGAAAACATTAGTCCAAGAGAAATAGTTGTCTTACATTTTAATATTGTAACCTCAATTGTAATTTGCCTTTATATGCTCAAGAGTTGGGCCTATTAGCCTATTATTTTGGATGTGTAAGAATTGGAAAGAGAGGGAAAAGAAAAAGTTTTATTAGATTAAGACAATACCTAGAGTGGGCTGCCTACATTTCCAAATGGAAGTTAGGTCGAACATATTTCATAAGTACAAACGAAGGTAAATTAGAAAATGTTGTTAGCCATAAGACGAGTAAAATGAGAATGGTGAATGTTTGCACGTCAATTCATTTGATGTTCTTTATGCTTCTTTCATGAAAATATTGAAAATACTTTTGTCAAATGACCTTGAACAAAGATTTCACCCATATTAACAAGATCATTGCTTATTGGGTCTCGTTGTACTTTTATCCTTTTATTTTCAATCAGATTCTGAATCTTGTACCTTAGCACTGAGCATTCCTCAATTTCATGACCCTGGATATTTGAGTGATAAGCACAATTTTTAGATGGGTTAAAATGAGGGGGTAGATATGCAGGGATCCATCCTCTCTTTGATTCCATGATACCTTAGGCCTTTAATATTTTGAATATGTTCGCTAAGGGCTCATTCAAGGGAGTTAAAGCTCGAAACCTCTCTCTCTGATTGATGAAAAACATTGTGTATTGGATAAGGCCCTCATTAAAAGTTGGGTTGTGTTTGAGAAGTCTCTTGTTGGATAGAATAGGGTTGGATCTGCGAAGCCTTTCTTTGAGAATCTTGTAAGTTATAAGGTTCAATATGTATCCCACAACAACTAAAAACATCATGAACCCTATCATTATTCTGATAGCCTTGTGTCTGAGGTATGGAGGGTGATGAATCCTCTTCTCCTTCCTCAAATGGACTCTTTAGTGTTTGAAAGGTGGCTAACTTTACTGAAACATCAATAATTATGCTCACTCGAATTTCGTATTCTAATTTCTTTCCAATAAAAATTAACCTCTCAAAGCTGTGACTGATTAGGAAGAATATTTTCTGAAAGTACACTCCATCTAGTGATCAGAGGAAAGTTTGGACCAACTCCTCTTTAGGTACAGAAGGATGTATCTTAGAAGCTTCTAACCGCCACCGTAATGCATACTCCTCAAATAATTCATAGCCCATTCTTTTTAATTCAAGAAAACCCGACATTATTGGACCGGTATTGATGTTAAACTTATATTGCCTTACAAAATCTTGAGCCAATTCTTTCCAATTATGCCATTGGTCAAAATCTTATTGCGCGAACCAGCTGAGCGCTATTCTTGATAGGCTTTGAACAAATAATCTTATCAGAAGAGACTCATTATTTCCTATGCCAACTAGTCTTCTACAGTAGTCCTTTAGGTGTGTAATGGGATCTCCACGCCCATCAAACATGTTAAACTTTGGAACTTTGTATCCTGGAGGTAAACCAACTTTCGGTGTAGACATAATTTCTCATAACTCAAGTCATAAATACACCTAGAGTGCAGTTCCTCATCAACCTTTTCTCTAAGTCATGAATCCTTTGAAGACATGCATCTAAATCAATTCTGTCATGGGTAAAAGAAAATTATTGAGAGGGTGTGTGCGTAAGGCGAGGATAAGGAGGCAAGGTGTTTTGTCTTGGGTGAGGAGAAGTATGGCTAAAACCTTTTCAAATATTTAGCATATTTGTCATATTATAGATTCTCACTTGAGTTAGATGTTCAAATCAACCCTTAAATAAAATAAACAAGTCAGATAAAAATTACCACGTAATGCATAAATTTAACACTTAATAAATACAAAACAAAAGTCATTCTAGGAGGAAGACTAAGCCTTAATATGTGATCTAGACATACGAAACATGGTAGTGATAGGACATAATGTCGAATTTGTAATTATGATTGTAAAGAAGATAAGAAAGATAAGAAATGAGTAAGGTCAACTTTTGTTGAACATCAAATTTGTTGATTCAAAACATCTTTTGTAATTGATATCATATCACATTATTGATTCATCCAAACTCCATGTAGAAAAGGAATAAAAGGGAAAAGATGATTTTATTTTGATGAGACCGAACTCATTAAATGAGCGCCTACGTATCCCTCATATTGGGAATCAGGCCGACCGTAGTTCACATTACATAAGCAGGGAAAACATAAAAAGAGACCACAAATTGTAAAACTTAAATGAATTTCAAATGTTAGGAGTTTGGAGCGGAGAATCAACATGATATCCTCTACACCAACGTCATTAAGTACCATTCAAGCTTAGTAAATAAACAACATCCTAATTTAGCTTAATCACACTTATCACCTTGATGTCTATCAACATCTGGATCATGTTCTTTAAGTCGAAACACACCTTAGTAGGATGTCCTTTCATTCCAGAATGATAGGCACACGTTAGGTTGGGGAAATATCTCCTAGACTTGGTATAACAAAGTACGACAACAATAGAAGTGATGTAGCCCACATCTTTGAGTCGTTGATACAGCTGTTCCATGGGTTTACCCAGAGGAGTGTACTATTTTGGTAGATTTTTATGAAGCTTATGTTGAGGTTTGGTGGATTAGTTAGATTGTTGATTTGTTGGTGGACTTTGGTAAGACATTGGAAGGTAGTTTGATGTCGGATCAACAAATTGAGATGGGTACCAAACAGTCTGTGGAGGAGATTTTGTGTAGGATTAGGGATAATAGGCTTGGACATAATTGGATGTTGAAATGATTTCTAGAGCTGGGTACTGTATTAATTGAGGTTGGGGTATGCTTACTTCAAGAGTTGGAGATTTTTATATCTCATCGACGATCGTCTTTCCCCTATCTAAATTGGTCTCGACTGTTAGCTTTCTCTTTAGATTATTGTCGAACCACCCAAGAAATTTAGTTGCCAAATGGTCCCAAGAGACCCATTTTCTTGCATCATTTTTGGCGTACCACATCAATGCCGAACCCTTAAGTGAACTAACAAAGAGTTTTGTCTTCAGGCTATCACTTTGCTCTATAATCGAAGCTTGTCAAGGTACTCCTTCAAAGGGGAGTGGGGATTTCCGAACCCATTATATAATGGAAAGTTCAAGTCCTTAATATTATCTTTGTCATCTTCCCTTGATTTGGATGACTTATTCATTTTGGGCTATTGATATAATCCTACCTCATGGTTAGGAACCTACCTTCCATTTCCTTTTCCTTCTCCTGTATCACGATTAGGCATAGGTGAAGTTGTCAATATAGGAGGCTTCGTGGTGTGGTGGGAATGCTAACGTCTGTTTCAGATAGCAGCTTCGGAAAACCTAGTGGCATCTCAACTGAACCTAGAAGATCAGTCATTTTTCCACTAATTCACTCTATTTTTCTTTCTAGCCTTCTAATGCTCGAAATGACTTTGTTTTGGTATAACCCCAAGATTTCATGCTCAGCTTCGCTATTGACAAGATTGATGAATATTGCTTGACTGGCCATTTTTGATGTTTAAATCTAGTCAACCTTAGAAGAAAGGATTTATAATTAGGGACCGAGAGTATGCACGAGAGTCTAGAATGAATATTATACTTATTTGAAAATAATGAGATATGCTCAGTCGGAGTGAATAGAAGTTATGAGAGCTCTATGTAACTTACAGATTGTGAATATTAGAGTACGACATGAGTATGAAAACATCTTGGCGGGACAAAAGTATGTATACATTGGAAGCATTAGGAAGAGGATATCCCAAAATGATAGGTCGTACGAAAAGATTATGAATATGACTAAAACGCTTTATCAAGGAAAGAGTTGAGCCTAGAGATGATTAATATACTAACGGATGAGTCAGGAGGATGAATTGAAGGGAAGTTTTTGCATAAATCCTAAGTGTATTGTAGGGTCCTAACATGACACGAATTTAAAGAGTAAAGAGTTCTAAAGTGAAGAATACTAAAAGTAAGGAGTGACCAAGATCAGAACAAAAATAACAACATAGGTAAAATTATCAAAACATACATAGAAATGCAACACATAGCACCCAGGATCTAAAGGACAAGAGTGGGTATATGACATCGTTCCCTCGAGTGGGCAACTCAAGAGAGGGAAATCTTGTGACTGTCGACTCACCACTGATCAACCAATCCACAAGGCATTTTCCAAAGGGTGTTTTAGGAAAGAACGTTTGTGTACCCACGCAACCGTTCGTAAAAGAAAAATTAAAAGAAGTTCCAAATGGAGGAAAGTATGAGTGGAATGCCAATTATATAAAGAAGTAACACATAGAACATAGCAAAAATACAATAACATACTTAGCAACATACAAGAAAATAAATATTAAAACACATAGCTAACAAAAAGGAAAAAGAGAGAGGGGATAGGCATGGAGAAATATGAAAAACATAAAAGGGGAAGGAGAAGGACTTACATGTAAATCAAGATGTCAAAAGAAAAAATAATCACAAAAAATTACTATTATCAAAATAAAATTTTGACAAATAATAAAATCCCACATAAAACACAAACTCGTAATAATTATAACCTGAGCATCCCCTGTGGAGTCACTATTCTATCGTTTCCTATTTTTCTTGCAAAAAGTGAGATCCGACGTGACTACTCTTTTTGAGATTGTTTTGAAGGAAATATGAAGAGTTGCCACCTAATAAATTAAGGTGCATTAGGTCACCGGTCTAGACTAACTACTAACCTATTTTGGTGTTTAGTCTTAGTTCACAAAAAATTTGGATGAGGGTTCAAATTACCTCAAAAGAAAGGTGTTATGCACCTTTCGAGGTCCACAAAGGTGGTTATCGGCCGAATTCATATTTTAGTGGGGATTATATGTGATCAAATAAAGGTTGCTTATTATTAACTTAAATATTAATAAGTGATAAAGTAATAAATAAAAGAAATGTTATTTAAGTATTTCTAACTATTGATTAGCTAAGTGATGAAGTCAATCAAATATAGAAGTAAGACAAGCAAAAAGACAGAAGTGACATAATTCATAACAAAAGGGACTGCTTATAAACTAGCTACCCTAAGTAGATAAACATATAAAGTAAATGTAAGAAAAAGAACCAATTTAAAAAATCAAATGAAGAAATATTTTTGGTCTCATTCGAATCAAAACCCCAACTTGTTATTCATTATCCGACCCACTAGCCAGATTCTTAAACAAGCAACAATGTAAAACATCGTGGTATGTCTCTGGGTATCATCACTTTCGAATGACTACTCGCCCCAGCCCATCTAGGCTGGTTGTTAACTTAAAGGCACACTAAAAAGGGACAAAACTAACGCCTCTAGATAACATTGAAATCCACCATATCTAATTATATCAAATCCACCAATATCTCTTTATGGAAGATAGACACCACACAACCCCTATAGATTTTTCTAGCCGTAATAGAATCACCCATTGGGGTAGACATAGGAAAAGGGTTGAAAATACATTCTAGATCAAAACCAAAATGCACAGCCACATAAAGGGTCACATAAAAAAGGGTAGACCCCAAATCAAGAAAATAAAATACATCACGAGAGAAAAATTGTAACATACCAGTAACAACATCTAGAGATGCCTCAGATTCCAGGCGAGTAGAAAGTTCATAGATGCAATTTCATCCGATGTAGCACCAGAAGTAGTGCTCTTTGGCACAAGAGCTGAATATGTGGCAAGCAGAACTTTATTAGCCCAAATAGAAACCTTGGTTGAAGGACAATCCTGCTGCATGTGACCCAGATGACCATAATTATAACATCGATTCTTTCTCTCCTCACAATAACCGCTGTGAAGCTGCCCACAAAAATGATAAGGAGGATAAGGTGGGGATAGCTGAGTTCTACTAGATTTTGACTGGGAAACCTGTGCCTTAGAACCATCATTGGCCTAAGAACAACGATCACCCGAAGGCTTAGGATAAGGAGCACTAGCAGATAAATAAGAATTGCCCCAGTTGTTCTTCTTGGTCCAGTGTATGCCATATCTCCCACTATTCTGCTGACCCCCACTTTGCTTTGGATACTTGAACTTCTTACTTTGTCTCTCCCTAATCTCTACCTTTTTTTTCATTTTGAAATGAGACAAGCTACAGAAGACACAAAATAAACAACAAAAATGTCCACAAGTTTGAAGAACCGAGGACCCCTTTGGTGACCATTCTCGAATTTACTACAACAACAATGAAAAAATAATAACAACAAGATATTAAGGTGTTCACACCTCTACATCAGCGAGATAACAAACTAGATTAACAACACAAGAAAAAGAACAAGAAGACATAAAGTCTCAATTTTGGGACCCCAAACTCGAGATGAACAATAATAATAATGAAATGGATAGATAGATAGGTAACTTGACATACAAATGTACAAACACTATGAATCTAAGTGTATATTGAACACAAAGACCCAAGAATTCATATAAGTAACACCAAGCTCTATGGTGAACTTATGGAATGGGATTCCTAAGCAACCAACATTTCAAAACTAGCACCAATACAAGTGATATCCACACTTGTTTACAAGTAATCCACCTTGCAAGACTCTCTCTCTAGAGCTCTCAAAATATATCATCAAAGTTATGGACAAAATGAACTATCATGTTCTATAAGATAGATTACAACTTATTACAAAATAACTAAAATGCCCTTAATGATCCATTACAAACGAGAAACTTTGGCATGTAGAATTGGGCAACCTTAAAGTGTTTTAAAAGGCCTTCTTGACACTTTAAGGCTTGTTGTCTTGGTTGGGCAGCCCCCAAGCTCAGGTCTCAACGTATTGGTCAACAATCACTATTGATCTTATATTATCCTCCTCTTCTTGGAAAGGATTCAACTTCGAATCCAAATCTTGTAATTAATAGAGGAGAAAAAAAGTACATATTTCTCATGACATGATGGTTAATGTTAGCACAATCAACAAAAGTATCAAACCACGAGTGTACATTCTAGACATGTCATAGGACTTTCAGGAATAGGATACCCTTCTAATCACCAAAAGAAACAACTTGTCTATCCACCTAAGTGTGATAAGAAACAAAACAAAGAAGATAAAAGTGTAATTCCTTAGAGAAAGGACCATAGTTTGCTCTTGAGTTCTTCATCATCAATAGGTCAAAGTGCAATCAAGACCTCACCTTCCTCGGGACAAGCACCATTATGAGGTGTCCTCCTCATCAATCCACAAGACACATTAACTTCCCCTTCTTTCACTACCCTATCGGTTTCACCATCATCTCCATCATCCTCTTGAAAGGTTTCCTCACTAACATCATTTTTGGTTACTTTGTCCCCAACAAAGTAAGGATCACCCCCCACCAACACAATATTTTTTCGGTTCGGGCACTCACTAGCTTTGTAATCCCAACCTTGATATTTAAACCAAATGATACCCTTAGGTTTAGGAGTGGAAGAACTATTACCTTCAAGCCATGGAGTCCTTTAGAGTATTTTATCAAATGGCTTCTTCTCTAAGGGATTGTAGATTTGTTCCACCCAAAGTTCTTCTTGTCATGATTGTTTCTTTCAACTTCAATGGCCGCCTCTACAAAGTCCTAAATTCGATCAAACTTGTAGACAACTAATTGAGAAAAAACTTTGTAGCACAAGCCACCCTTGAATTGAGCTAGGCAATGATTTCAAGGTTCGACAATATCAAGACGTAGGATCAAGTTTTGTGTAATACCCCAAAAAATCCAAACCACTATTAGAGCCATGTACCAAGCTCATTCATAGTATATAATAGTTATTTTATAGTTTTATGAGTAAGTTAGATGTATATTAAGGCTTCAAATAACTCCCAGCTGTCAGACAAATCAAAATATTCCTTACCAATTAGATTCTTGAGAAAGATATTGGTATAGTCAAATTCAAATGATCATATCTCTCATTATACTTGAAATTTTTGAGTTCATGACCTATCAACAGATATATAATTGAATTATCTTTCCAATGATACCAATTTTGCCTAAATATGATAACGGAGCAAAGAGTTATTCCTATTTTACTCTAGCATGTCGGGCTGGAAATAGTGTGTCAACATTCGTGGTATCTTACCACATTTGTGACGCCCTATCACGAAGGTCGTCAGCCTTAGGCAAAAACTAGCTCCTAAGTGACGACATTCGTGGTAGCTTACCATACTTGTTACACCCTACCAGGAAAGTCGTCATCCTTAGGTAGAAGCTAACTCCTAAGTGATGACATTCGTGATAGCTTACCACATTTATGACGCCCTATCACAAAGGTCGTCAGCCCTAGGCAGTATCCAGCTTCTGTGTGACAATATTTTTGATAGCTTACAACAATTTTAACGTCATATCACAAATGTCGTCAGCCTTAGGTAGAGTCCAGCTTCTGTGTGGCGACATTTTTGATGGCTTACCATATTTTTGATGCCTTGTCACAAATGTCGTCAGCTATTATTTTTAGCAACTGGAAATTTATTTCATAAGGATATTTTGGTCTTTTTCCTTTACTTCACATGACTTATAACCCTCAAGGAACGTATTATCTTTTATTCTCTTTAGTTAAAACATCTTAAAAACCCTCTCTTACACTTTCAACCACAAGATTAGGGTTTCCTCTCAAGATCATCTCCTCAGGAAAAAGATCATTCTTTCCCAAAAGGGGTAGGCCTAAGTATTTCTTCAAGAACCTTTAGAAATATTAGATCTCTATCAAGATCAAGCTTTAAGGTATGTGTAGTGTTCATCTATGGATCCAATCCGTTCATAGAGCTCAAGAACCATGTTTTAAATACTATTTTGTGAACTTTTTGTGGTGATATGAGCATGTACATGTTGATGATTGTTGTTTAAGTTTTAAGATGATATCTAGAGCTGTTTTCTTGGAATATATATCCTTGTTAGTTGAAAACTATGAACCTTAGATGGTGTAAAATGATACATGTTATGAAACATAACTATGCCTTAAAAAATGCATGCAAGGTGTTCGATAAAATGCTTAGGATGCTAGAAATTCATGTTTATATGGTTCCATGATGTCTAAATGACAAGTCCATGTTAGCTATATACTTTAATGTGAATTTCATGCTTTTCATGTGTTGCTATTATTGTGGTATGAAGAATGTATGATAATGGATATATACAATATCCACACGAAATATAGCTATGAACTCCCTACCATGCTCAATATGTTGAGGAACTACATGATGTATAATATCCTCTATTTATGATAATGTGAATTGTGGACTCCAATCTTATGATCAAGTCAGTCATGTTGTGTTAGTTTTCTTCCATCGAGTCCTGGGGGTATTTGTACCTGAAAACTATAGTTGTGTGCCTAGAGCCATGTCATGTTTCACGATATACAAAATCAAGCCATGATTTGGTAGAATTCAGTCAGTCATGTGACTCAGGAAAACTCAGTAACCTCAGTAATCTTAGTAGTTCAGTATTCTCAGTAATCTCAGTGCTCAGTAACCTCAGTAATCTCAATACTCAGTAATATCTGTAACCTCAGTATTCAAAGTCAATCTCAGTAACTTCAATACTCTCAACCAGTCCTCAGAACTCAGTACATTCCGTCAGTTATCAGAATCCAGTAAACTTAGTGTAGCTCTGCTAAATAATACTACTAGTATCAATCTAGTTAATCATTATCAGTTCAGTTCAGTTATTCAGTTCCACCCAGTTATTTAGTTTAGAGTCTTTCAAATGAGAGTATGATTCAGCACCGAGTGATCCTAGGGATGGGGACTCACCCGCTAGATTAGGACTGAGATCCTTAGAAGCAATCCCTAAGTTCTAAAACTATGTAGCTAGCATAGGTTGAGACATCGCAGCCTGTTATATGAGGGTAGATAAGGTGGATTAACCTGTTATATGAGGGTTCCCACTATTCTTACTAGAGTTACCTATTTTATAAGGGTTTTTCACATGTTGTCCTTACCAGTGGCGCGGTATTGACACCCTTCCAGTCAGGGCAGAGATTGGACCCCAGTCAGCTTAGCTTAGGGCATGTCGGTTAGATGAATACTTTCCATAGTTTCAGTTACAGATTCAGGACTGTCAGATACAGTCAACTCAGTTCAGTAGTATAGATTCAGTACTTTTAGAGACAATCCATCCTTATCATTATAAATAGACTTCAAGATCACCCATTAGATAGGACTAAGTGCAACTGTAGTTAAACAGTATCAGAATCATCAGATTTAAAGATCACCCGCTAGATAGAAATAATCTCAAATTTAGTTACTCCATATAAAATAGAACTCAGATAGTTCCATCAGAACTTAGACTGTCAGATACAGTCGCTCAGTATCAGTTACATCGGTTAGGCCGATCATCACAGTTATATCAGTTATATCAGTTTTTTGAACTCATGTATCAGTCATATCAGTTATAAGAATTCATGATATCAGTATCAGCTTTAGGACTGTTAGACACAGTCAACTAGACCAGTTCTTCATAATTCGAACTGTTAGAAATAGTCGTTCATCTATTCAGTATCTAAGTATCAGTACACTCACATTGTCAATATTCAGAATCAGTAGTCAGTATATCTATGAGTTCAGTTATAGTTGCTTATGCTATATATTCTCATGTTCATATCAGTCAGTATTGTTCATGCATATAATCCTTTGCATTTATCCTACCTTACTCGTATACTCAGTATATTCAGACGTACTGACACATTTGTACTATGGTGCTTTCTCTTATGTTACACCATAGGTTCAGAGGCACGAGCTCCAGATTAGCAGTAGCATTCCAATGTTTAGAGTTTGCAGTGAGTCCTTCTCATTCAAGGACGATATGATTATTGCTTTATTTACTATTTTAGTTCAGTCTCTAGATAGATTAAGTTGGGGACATGTCCCATCAACTCCTTATTCAGAAAATTTAGAGGCTTTCCAGACTATAGCATGTCAGACAGTTATTTTAGATTTATTTTGGTATTGTTATACCGTTTTCAGACATTGTCTTATCAGATGTTTTATTCAAATTTGAACCTTATGGCCATTCAGTATAGGTTTCCATATTTTTATGTTGTATTATGCAGTATACAGGTATAGATATTAGTCATGGGTTAGCTTGTGGTCCTTCGGGGTCATGAGCACCGTGTAGCATTCCGATTCAACAAATTGGGGTTTTATATTTTGAAACTCATAATAACATTCCTCTATACTTCTATCTCCTTGCCGCAAGTTGTAGAGCTTTGTTAGTTTCTCTTGTTTGTACCTTTCCATTACATATCTATCCCTCATAAGAGCTTTCAATTCATCCTAATTTGGAAGGTCAAGATTGTCATTCCTTGCTCGTTGCAGCTGCTTTGTCCCCCACCAAGTAGATGCATAACCTTAAATTGAGTAATGGCATGTACAGCTTTCCTGTAGGAAGTTAACTTATTGAGTTAGGAAATCCTATTACATTGTAACTCCCTATTAAGATAGAGAGATGGATCACTAGTCCTCTTGAAAGAAGGAAGAGTGATCTTGATGGAATTTAGGCTCGTGTCTTTACCCGTATTTCCTCCTTGGTCCACTAAACCTTCTTGAACATGAGGTCGGTGTCCCAAGTTTCCCCTACCATGAGGAGTCGGTCTAACTATCACGCCTCAAATCCTATTAGGGTGAACTGGCACCCGTAACCGAGGAGGCCCGGAAGAACCAACTCATAACCTTATACTTCCCATGCATACCTCTATGACAACCCGAAATTCGAACAACATTATGTCGCATATAAAAGGAAATAATCACCTATATAAGGTCGAGAACACATATATATGTATATACAATACTTGGCCGTTGGAGCCATCATGTCTATTAACAAAACACCACCTTGATTGTACATTAGGTCTACAAAGCCTCTAGACAATACACAGAGTTTAACTAAGGTTGGAACACACCCCGCCATATGACTAACTTCTGTACAATACCAAAAGTGACTGGATATGATACAGAAAGCTCTGAAGCAAACTAGAGCTCACCAAAAGCAGCTGGATATCCTGGCTCCAACTTGTGCGGTGTATAAGCTGAGGTACCTGTACCTGCAGTATGAAATGCAGGCCCCCCATGGGGGACGACAGTACGAAATATGTACTGAGTATGTAAAGCTGTAGATAATCACATATGATATAGGAGCTCAATAGAAATCAGAAACAAGTGAATAAATCGTAATAGGAGTAGACAACACTTACTAGAACTTGTGACAACCTGTACATTGTATTTATTCATTCACTTTACCTTCGTTCTTATCATCTTTGTAATTATTACTGTACTGTAATGTGACCATTAGGCTGCCTCCAGTACATATCAACTGGGATCGACCCATGATAGGCCTATGCCCCTAGGATACTACCCATAAACACATAAATAGGGATCGACCCATGATAGGCTTATTCCCCTGGGATACCACCCGATAAGAGAGAACTTCCATCACTTAATTCAATTAATCTTTGAGATTGTTATTTCAGTCGCCACCATATTTTTGATACTTTGAAACAATGATACATCAATAAGACATATAAATAGACCATCAATCCAATAACAATAAAGTAAGAACTCATTGGCTCTTCAATGAAGTGTTTTGGAGTCATCAATGCCATAACAATGAAGTAGGAACTTATTGGTATATCAATGAAATGTTTTGGAGTCATTAATAGCACATGGATCTTATTTGAGTAGTCGGATACCTTCTGACATTCATTAGTGCAATAAACATATAAGATTTGGAAAACAAGTAAGTATTGGAATGTTTTGACATCTTGTAGGGAGGAAACAAGTTCATTGGTAACGTAGGACATCATACAAAACCATTATGGATCACATGTTATTGAATAACTTTGGAAACTTTCTTAATAGAACAATTGTTCACTTTCATGCCAAAGATATGGTATAGAGTATGCTTTACATACCTGACTGTCAACCTTCAATACTAGTCCCAAATGGACTTTCCATCTTTTTGGATTACTTATCTACAATGAACATATATAGCAATCTAGTATTAGCAATCAAACATAACAATTCAATCATTTGAATTCACCAAACTAGTGGTTAAGTAGTAAGCCTTAATTACACCATAAAGGGTGTCACTTTAACCTTCTTATACTCCAATTACATTCAAATGCCATGCATATTCATACAACATTCTCTAATATCAAGTTTGGATTCATTTATCCTTCCTACCAATCCATTAAACCAAATTGAGCCATAGACATAAATAATCATCAATCCAATAGTATATCACCATATCCACCTTCCATAACTCAATTACCATATCCACCTTTCATAACTCAATTACCATATCCACCTTCCACAATTCAATACACCCAAACCATGCAAAATAGTCCATAACCCTATTTCCATCACCTTTCAATAACAACCAATACATATAATCCTCTATCACACATATACATATGGAAAAGAACAAAGACAAACAATATTCGTACCTTAGAATTCACCTCTTGATTATGCAATCCTGTTTGCACAAATAATAGGTGCCGTTCGAAGCTCTCGAGATGACAAACGTAATTATCGAATTACTTTGGAATTTCTACGGTTGAATCAAAAGTAATTTAAAGGTCAAATTTGGCTAGGGTTTGTTCTTTCTCAATTATTGATGATGAAAATGAGTTTTTGAACTTATATACATGTATGTATACATATATTCCCATCCATAATATAATAGGAAATGACCAAAATGCCTTTAAAATTTAAATAATGTCAAATCTGTCCTTTGGTGGACTATTTTGATAAGCTAAAGTAGATCGACCATAACTCTTTTCTTCGATATCGGATTTGGATGAAATTGGTATCTTGGAAGGATAATTCAAAGGGTTTTCATTTCATATAAAGTAGGCCACCCAGTTCGTCCTGTACAAGGAGCTATGGTCGTTTGAAGTTGACCCTAAAAATTTGTTTTGATAGGCTGAAGTAAAACGAGTATAACTCCTTACTCAGATGTTGGATTTGGATGAAACCAATTGCATTGGAAAGAAGACTCAAAGATCTTTCTTTTCATAGGTCTTAGCTCTCCCAGTTCATTATATTAAGGGAGTTATTATCATTCAAAGTTGACCCAAAAATTTGGATGGCCTCAGTAGTTTGTGTGCAGGAAATTTTCCTGCACATTTACTATTCTCAAATATCCCGGACACCGTTTTATAGTTTCGAACGTACTCGATTATATCCGAAATCTATCCGTTTTTGGAAATATTTATATCGTTGGAATGCTTATTCAATAACCTTCGCATGGAACTATCGACAAGAAAATTCTGGTATAAATAAAATAAAAAAATTAATTCCATATAAATAAGACTAATACACGTACTTGAATACACCAATACACGTACTTGAATGCGGGGTGTTACACTAACTCTTCCTCCTAGGCCTTTATGTCCCCCACTAAAAGATCCTCTTTTATTGCGCATAAATTTCACAAAGAGAGTTGCTTCATCTAACACCTCACTCCCGTAAGAACCCTCACCCTCCACTTCATCAATTCGGATAGGTTGGTTTTGATTTAGGGGTACCCTCGGCATTTCAAGGTGCTCTCAACTTTTTAGAGTATCATGGTGGACTTGGTTTCGGTTATTTGGATAAGTAGGGATTGGATTGACGGACTCATAGATTTGTTTAGGTGGGTTAAAATTTTGTAAAGTGTATTCGGGGTTATAGTAGGGGAGGCGTTTGTAGCATGTCCACTAGACGAGGCATTGAAGCTCTTAGGACTTGAATGGTTGGAATCTAAACGAACTTCTAACGTATCCATTGTCCTTGAGAAGGAACCTTCAATCCATTCTATCCATCCCTCCATCTTCTCCATTCTACTACTAAGATCATGTTTTACCCCTATTATGGCAGCCATCAAGGCATCTATATTTACCTCGCTCAAATTCCTTGGACTATCTTCACCCGTATCCATGGTACCTAACAAATAAATGCTACATAAAACAAAAACAACAAAAAGTTAGGGTTATCAAAAAACACCCTCATAAAATCTCAAGTTCATACTTTTTCAAGTAGCACTCAGTGGTCTCACAAGTGTTGGTACAACATTTTTACTCCAATGAAGTTACTTGGTCCCAATTACGGCTTAAGGTCGGAATAGATTTTTGTTTACAATGACTCTAAACAAATATTTATGTACTTGAATCAAAAGCTACTATGCATTTTGAAAAGATAAAAGCACTCAAAGGAACATAGACACGAATAGACGGACCCAAAACTAACTTACAACCTAGTAGACAATTACTAGTTTGTTAATTAGTAATAGAATCAACAAAATGTAACTAAGAGACAAAGATTAGAAACTAAGAAATCAAAAATTTGAGCCTAAATTTCATCATGTGAACAGTAAAATGTGATGTGGCAGCCACGTATTGGTTACGATCTTACAAATTTTATTTTCCAAAATTGAAAGTCTTGATCAGTTTGTGATTTGGAATGAGTGGAAATTGGTTTAGGAGGGAAAAAAGTCTTGAAATCCCTTTTCAAATTTAAAAATAGATGACTTGACTTTCTTGTACTTTCTCCCTTAAAACAAGGTCCTTAAATCAAAGAAAGTTGTTGAGAAGCGATTGACTAGTTGATGGATGATGGTAAGTCTTTCAATACTAACAAATTTCACCTTTTCCCCTTCACTTTTATAGATTTAGTAGTCACTTAATATTTGATAACGCTCAATCTACAGCTCTCGTGGGAGTGTAAAGCGGTCGTTAGCAAATATAGAACCCAACCTGGGTTGGGTATCGATCCCACAGAGAATAGCTTGGCCAACAAGCAAGAGAAATTACTAGACTTTTAGTGCAAGTCTCGTAGGAAAGGGGGGATTGTAGTATGTAACCAAAACAAGAAGGTAAGAACTGAAAATAGCAAAATAAAGAGAGATTGTCACGTGTGTTGTAAACAATGAGAATTGAGGCGTTGGGGTTATGTCCACCTTCTGAGGTATACGTCTCTATTGGCTATGAGTGTGTAGAGTCTTGACATGTAATTGCTTATAGAGAATTGTAGTCGATGGTAAATCCAAGCGTCTCTCGACCTAAACAAGGACTATTTCACTTTAACTCTCTCGAGCTTAAAGCGTGACTAACGGTACGAATTCTCCAAGAAGTTAGTCCAGGTACGGCACTAGCTTTTTAATAGGAAAGGGTGTCCTACTACCTTGACATTATCTCTTTTCCAGACAAATAACTTTTCTCTCGAACAAGTCAGATGTTAGACTGGCGTTGGTCTATGCGTCTTCTTTTCTAGACAAATAACCTTTCTCTCGAACAGGTTAGATGTTAGAATGGCGTGTTCTTGTGTTTGAACCGCAAAGAATGTAGATTTAAGATGAAGAGAATAATGATATAAGCAATATACTTGTCTTGAACTCACAAACTCATAGCTATAGATAGTAACTCATTCGGCTTCCATAACCCCAACTAAGAGATTTAGTTACCCATGAATGCGAAGGATATCACGTTTTGCATGGTGGATGGCGTGAATAGTAGGTGTTTGGCGTGTGGTTTTAGTGATTCCGTAGCAAGTAACGATTCTCTTGTTGTGGAATTTAAGAGTAGAAGAATGAAGAATTGAGAATGGGTTGTAGGAAGATGTCTTAATTGTAAGGAGATGAATGAATTGTCAGAATGTCTCCCCTCTCCTTTTAAAATCTCTAACATGATAGGGTATTTATAATACTCCTATCCTACTCCTACTAAACTAATAAAATAAATAACCAAATCCTAATATACTAATGAAATCCTTGACCCAATTGTACTAGGGTAAGGTTACAAAATTATAATCCAAATAGAATGATGAAACACATAACCTAATTGCACTAGGTTAATGTATTATGGCAAAAATCCAGCTTTGTGTCTGTAAGTCCCAAAGTCTTCAGAAATGCTGTTTTAGCCCGGGACAGATTTTCCATGCAGCAGATTTAGTCCTTTATGCGTCCAGCTCCTTTCCATCTCGTTTGTGAGCTTTCTTTTGCGTCAAGTAAGCCATAAATTGCTGTATTTTGCATCATTTATACCTGAAACTTTCCTAATCACATTTGTTAGCTCATTTACAGGAAAAAGGACTAAAAGTGTACGAAATAGATAATTAGTTCTCGAAACTAAGCTAAAATATGGGCACAATATATTGATATAGGCGCGTAATTTCGCCTATCATCAATATTAACAATTTATGAAGGGTGTGAAGAATGTCAAGAACAACTACAACAATCACCAAGAACACAACAATCCACTCGCCTAACTCTAACAACAATAACGCCAACAACACACGGTCAAGACCACAATAATGACAACAACAATCGGCCACACTTTTAAGTCCACACAACACTTCAACAAATGCAAGCTCAAACTTAGATATTGACTCAAGAGTGTTAGTGATGAAGAAGTCTAACATTAGAAACAACAAAATAAAACAAAAGACACCTAGATTTAGACACCACAATCTCGGCCAAGAATACTTTTCTTTTCATTTTTATTTTGATTTTTCAAGTAAGCTAGCCCAAGATTGATCTTGTGGGAACAAAATCAAGCCATTTTCAGATACCAAATGACACGAGACAAGCTACGGAAGACACAAAACAAACACTAAAATAGTCCATAAGTTTGACAAACAGAGGACCTCTTTTGTGACCACTCTCGAATTCACTACAACAACAATGAAAACACAATAACAAAAAGATATTAAGGTGTTCACACCTATAAATTAGCGAGCCAACAAACTAGATTAACAATACAAGAACAAGAACAAAAAGACACAAAGTCTCAATTTTGGGACACCAAACCCTAGAATGAACAACAACGACAATAAAATGGATAGATGGATAGGTAACTTGACATACAAATGTACAAACACTATGAACCTAAGTGTATATTGAGCACAAAAACCTAATAATTCATACAAGTGACACCAAGCTCTATGGTGACCTTAAAGGAACGGGATTTTCAAGCAACCAACATTTCAAAACTAGCATCAACACAAGTGATATCCACACTTTTTACAAGGAATTCACCTTGCAAGACTCTCTCTCTCTAGAGCTCTCAAAATATATCATCAAAGTTATGGACAAAATGACCTATCATGTTTTATTTATAAGCTAGGTTACAATATATTACAAAATAATTAAAATGCCCTTAATGATCCATTACAAAGGGGCGGGTTTGGCATGTAGAATTGGGCAACCTTGTAGTGTTTTAAAAGGACTTCTTGACACTTCAAGGCTTGTTGTCTTAGTTGGGCAACCCCTAAGCTCGGGTCTCAACGTATTTGTCTACAATCATGATCGATCTTGTATCACTTTTCATCCTCAACCTACTGCATATAAACCACAAGTCTGGTGATGTCCACATCATTATTTAACATTACAGCCTTACACTTCAATACCAATTCATAGGACAACACATAATCAAACTATCTCATCTTGGATCTCTGGTTAGATACCAACTCTAGAAAAATAAGACAACTGCTAAAATTTTAATGTATATTCCTTCACACTCATCTTACCTTGCTTTAAATTAACAAACTTCTCCACCTTAGCTTTTCTCAACTCCTGAGGAAAGAAGTGATCAATAAAGGCATTCAAAAACTCATCCCATAATGTTGACTCTGCATCATCACTACTCAACTGCTCTCACTTTTCATACCACTGATAAGCTACATCTTTTAGCTGATATGCAACAAACTCTACACCTTTGGAATCAGTAGCATACATCACTTTAAAAATCTTCTCCATCTCATCCACAAGCCGTTGACACCCAATTTTGACCTCCCGATGCTCCTCTAAGGCTGCTATTGTATCAAAATTAGTAATTCTAAATATTAATATTTTTGTATGCATTATTTTGGTATCGAATCAAATTTGTACATGTCACATTCAAAATTTAAAACATACAATTTATTTTATTACTATTACATTGTCATTTTAATATTTGTAGAAATTATTAATTTAAACATAACATTTCACATAATTGTTAATATTTTATTTAATGTTCACACTCATAATTTATAGATACATTATTTATTTATTTATTTTTAATTATTATTATTGTTAAAATAATAGTCAATTCAATTCAATTCTTTCCTTTGGTGTTTAACTTTATCCAATTTTATATATAATTGATGCAAATTTAAGTCAAATTGATACCACTTTTAAATCCAAATTAAGATGCAATTTTTGAACCCTTTTTTAAAATCCTTTTAATCTCAGTCGTGGATCAAAATTAATCCAACGGCTAAGATCAAATCCGAATTATTTTCTTTTGTACCGCACACCCAAATCCTAATTCTCTTCTAACAGATCAGTCACAATTTCTCTCTCTATACTTTTTTCTAAAGAACAAACCTACTGTCGGCCACCACCACCATAATGTCGGCCAACACAGCTGGTGAACTACTGAAGTAGTCACACCGCATCCCTTTTTCTCCCTCTTATCTCATATTCTCTCTCTAAACTCAACCACCATCCCTTACTTCTCCTTTTCTGTCGTGACTCAAAGTTCGGCCGCTGCTAAGCTAGGAAACTCTATTGCTGGAGTTCGCCTCTTCAGCCATCACCAGTCACTAACAAAACCCCTATTCTATTGATAAAAACCATCATCCCACAATAACCAATGGTAACTCCACCAAGAACCGTCGCCAACTCCCCTAAGCTGCTACCGTCTCGACTGTTTTGGTAAACTCTACTGCATTCTACCCTTCCTCCTCTGGCCGATGATGCCTTTCTCACTAGTTAATACCACCGCCACCACCTCTATTTCCTTCACTTTTGCCTTCACTCGTCACTGGCGAATCACGACGAATTCATTGAGAATGTGTTTAGGTTTATACCTTTGTTTGATTTCTTCTCAAATTAACATTATCATCTTCTTCTTGTTCTTTTGACAAATTACTAAATTTGAAACTAGTGACATTCAATTTTGATTTTTGATTTGATTTTTTTAATTTTGTATTTGTTTTCATTCCTTAATTAACATATGTTAAAAGCCCCAATTTTTATCAAATTCGGCTAGCACTAATTTTTTAGTTGGATACTAATTTTGTTCAATCTCTAAAAAACATTTGTTTTCACTTTGGATTGATTGTTCTAACTGGCGTGTTGCAATTTCATTGTCAATTGTTATCATGTGTTTATTCTGTAGAGTTTTCATTTATTGGTGTTTTAATATAATTGGCTGTTAAGTATTTGGTTATTTGGGTAGAGTTTAATTTTGGGTAATTACTCAATTATATTCACACATTTTCAAATTGATTCACTTTAAATATTTATCCGGCTAATTTTTTGTACTGTTTACCTTATTCAATTTTTCCTTTCTTTGTTGAAATATCTGATCCTTAATACTTAATTATTTAAGGTAAATTTATGTCTATATTATGCCTTCTCTTTATAGGCAGATTCTTATTTATTTGGTCTATAGCAATACAATATAGTTGACCTTCTTAATTGATTTCCCTCATTATTTTTTATGGAAAACAATCTGATTGATTGATTGAGAACATATCTTTCTTTATTTTATTTTTTTGTGATCATTCACTGCTCCCCAATTATATAAACTCACCATTCTCTTTCTTTAAATACATCAGACTCTCTCTTCTCTTTTACACTTTTGATCTCATACACTTTCTAGACAAAAATAAAAATAAGAAAGAAATATTCTGCTGGTGTTTTTCAAACACTTAATTCAATTTCTGGCTATGGTTGCTCTCTTTGTTACAATATTAGTGTTCCAATTTTACTTTTTTGATTACTTCACTTAACAGGTTAGCTTTCTTATTTATTTCAGTCTTCGACATTCCTAAAGTTTTTTAAATGATAGTATGTTATAACCTTTTGTGATTGATTGAATTTCTTGCTGTTGTCTCTTGCAATTGGTATTCTGCTTTATTAATCAATGTGAGAATATATGAGCAATGTGAGAATATATGCATTGTGCAACTAGTTTGTGTACTTTGAGATGGTTGAGCAGGTACTATGTTCGGGTTATGCTAGAATATTGTTGTCTCCAGGGATGTCTGGCCTTAATTCACTTCTTATTTCTCTTTTATTACTATTTGGGTTTGTAATAATTTGTTGTACAAATATTTGATACATAGTGAAAATATTGGGATTGCTTGGGGAGCCGGGCTTATATGCTACATGAATCACTTAGGCAAATTCTTAATTAGGATTAATAACAAACTTATTGTGTCATCTAAAAATCTTGCTTTAGGAGTTTAATTAACATTCTGACGTACTAGATTAAATTCAATCATGTTAATACCATAAAAAAATAATTTTCAACACATGTATTTATTTTTCTACATGTTTCATCAATTTCCAGCATATTAAAAACAATTTTCATCAATTAAATCCTATTTTAAAATCCATTTAAATGAATTCCAGCAATTAAATCCCATTTTCCAGTCTATTTAAACAATTTCCAGTAAAAATCCTATTTTTAATCCCGTTTAAATGAATTTCAGCATTTAAATCCTGTTTTTCAGTCTATTTAAATAATTTCAAGCAATTCAACCTTGTTTTTATTCTGTTCAAATAATTTCTAGCAATGTAAAACTGATCTTCAACATTAATAATATTTTTCAACACTTTTACTAATTTACAACATGCTTCATATAATAAATTAACAGGTATCACTCTTCAATATATTTACTTTATTTTTACATACTTTGTTTTAAAAACATTTCAACATTATTTTAAACGGTTTGACAATTAATTTCCATCAATAAATAGTTACATTCCACTTAGATATCATGCTTGAAGGTTAATGACATCAATATAAGTAATTGTTCGTCTTAGCATATTTATCACCTTAATCAACTTAATTTAACCTAGAGGCTTAATTGAGACAATTATATGCTACTTGTTGTCCAAATTGTTTTACGCTCTTTGAGTCTACTAGAAAACATAGATTTATTTTTCTGTACCATAAAATCCAAAATAGCAAAGACCAATGCCTCTTGGACGATAGGTTGAGATGATAGGCATTTTAGAGACGTTAGTTTTAATCTTTCTTTTTAAAATGCTTTAGGTTTGAAAACCATCCTAGGTGGGGGTGGGTAGTCATTCAAAAGTGACGATACCCAATATATATTATATAATGTATGACATTGTCACTTGTCTAAGAATCCATCTTCCTGTTAATGGGGTGGATAATGATTAACAAGTTGGGGTTCTGATCTGAATGAAACCAAAAATATTTCCTTGGTTTGAATTTTTGATTTTATTCTTTTATTTTATCTGCTTATCTATTTGGGGTAGTTAACTTATTTAAGCAGTCCCCTTTGCTATAATTTATGTCATTTTTATTTTCTCTCTTTTGTTGCTCTGCTATTAATTCCTGTGTTATTTACCACTTAGGTAATTATCAAATAGGAATAACAGATACAAGTCTAAAGAGCTCAAGGATTTCAAGATATTGTAAAAGATTCAAGTTCGGATTTTACAAGTGCTTGAAGACCCTTTGGGAGCCTTTTCAAAGCCTTGAGAAAATTGAAGAGAAGAGGAATCTCTACATCACATAGGCGCCTATTCATTAAGGGCATAGTGGTCTTTTCCCTTCAAAAGACCACACTCCAAGGGCACCTCTTCCTAAGCCTCATTGAGGGCAATTTAGTTATTGTTATGTGATAGTATAAATAGATATTCTATCTTGTATTTTCATTAGCTTTGATGAATATTGAAAGATTACTCTTTAGAGTGTAGTTGTTAGTCTTAGTTTAGTGTAGAATCCAAAAATAGGGTTAATGCTAAGTGATGGATTTCGCTTGTGTTAACAAATTGGCAAGAAAGGTGTAGTTGAGGGAGTGTGAATTCCCTTGGTTCACCTAAGATTGAGGTTTGATCTTACATTGGTGATGTGTGTTAGAAGGTTTTATACACCTTCTAGTGCTATTCATTGGTGGAAGTGAGGGTCTCTAATCTTTACTTTATGCATCTCTTCTTTATCTCTTTTCTTCTAGGTGTGTTGTTTTTCCTTTTGTGTGCTTGCTGATTTTTGTGTTCTTCATCCCATTTTCGTGTGTTGATAGTTCTTTAGGCTTTCATTTGGTATGAAATCCAGGCTTAGGGGTGTTCCTACATCTCTAAATCTCGGTTTTAGTGTCATTATTAAGAAAAACTCACAAAAAAGAGTCAAAAAATCCAAAAATCTCAAAAAAATTATTTGTTATCTTGTGGTGTTGTAGATCCGAACCTAAAAACTTATATATATACGATTTTACTTTGTTTTGGAAGTTTTTTGTGTTAGATTCTTGTTCTCTAACACCTAGGGAGTCTAGATCTAACACTTGGAACAAGATTTGGTTGAGTTTGAGCTAAGAACCTCCATAGATATGGTGTTTTGAAGCTTTTGAGCTTAGATCCGTGCGGTTTTTTGGAATTTGGACGTGGGTTGTTGATGAATTTTAGATATTCTAGTTCACCTTGGCCTAAGGAACCTAGATCTACAAGAAAATCCGAAATTGGGGTTCATTTGGTTAGGGATCAAACTTGGGTCAACTCTTAAATATTCATCTTGTTCTTCCATGTTCATCAAGTCTTGCTAAGGAATAATATTCAAAGAGTGTGTTTGATCCAAAAAATGAGAAGAAAGAGAGTGTGCTTGGTGTTGGTGAAGGAATATTCCTTGGGATATTCATATTCATCCAAAAGAAAGAGGAGACAAAAGGAATAATTCAAGTACAATCTAAGTACAAAGAGGAGGGGACCATTGTTTTTTAATTTCAATTGGAGGCTTAAAAAGGCCCCAAAACTTGTTATTTCCCCCTCAAATCTTCATCCTTCTTATCCAAAGGAGTGTTAGGCTGAGAGTTACATTTTGGGAGTGAAAAGTTTTGAAGCTCAACATCCAATCGGCCAAATTGAGTTCCTAAGTAGATTTTCTTAGTTTCTAATTTTGATTCTAGTTTCTTTTGAGTTAAGTCTATAACTAATTAGCAAACTAGTAAGTACCTACTAGGTCGGTAATTAGTCTAGAGTTCATTTCTTTTGTGTGTTCAATTTTTGTATGCTTTTATCATTTTTAATTCGTAGTAGTTTGTTGGTTCAAGTCCGTGCATCATTTTATTTGAGTCTTATCAAACAAAAATTGATTCCGGACCAAGGCTTATTCACCACTCAATTTCACTTGCCAAGTATTGCCAAGTTTTCAACACTTGTGAGACCAAATGTGAGATGAGATTCGAGTGTGAGTGTGGCGAGGCTTTTGAACTAACTTGTTTGCTCATTTTGTAGATTTTTCTTTGTTGTTTCTTTTACTTCTTATTAGGTACATTTGACCATGGATCCCGAGGGTTCTTCATCCTAACCTTTGGAAAATGATGCTATGGGAGTTTTGTTGGCTCGGTTTAATGCCTTATCTCATGATTTGGCAAAAGTAAGAATGGATGTGGGAGATATGAGAGGTTATGTGGGATTAATTAAGGGCGACGTGATTAGAATGAACATGGGAGTTGATAGACTTTGTCCACCAAAGCCTCCACAAAACCCAAGTTATCAAGTCCAAAGTTCCTAAACCCGAGAGGTCCAAATACCATTACACCAACAATTGAACCAAGTCCAACAAAAGGGACTTGGTACTTAAAAGCTACCTCAAAATCCGAAGTACCAAGTTCCAAGCACCTCAAGTCCAAAGATCCCACACTTCATAAAATCCAATGACTCTTCTCCAAAAGTTAGAATCCAAAGAGAATGAGGAAAATCCTCAATATGGAGAGAAGTTTGATGTTGGGGTACAGGAAAGGAAAGGGAAAGGGAAACTGCAGGTAATGAAGTAGAAAAGGGAAAGAAATGCTTGATTGTGGATCTTGTCCCTAAAGGACCCTTGTTACTCACTAACCCAAAGGCTAGCATTTTACCTAGCCTTGATTCTTCTTATTTTACAGGTTCAAGTTCATGACTTATCAAAGAAGAATCAACAAGGGGTTTCACATGAAAATGGACTCAAGACACCAGTGGCTGAGGGCTTCAAAAGAGTGGACTGTCCTAGTCTAAACCGAGGTAGTGATGGTATTCCCTATGTTCCCTTGAGTTTAAATTATTGTCATGTGATTCCCTATGAAGTGGTTTTGGAATTTCTTAGTGTAGGTGTGCATGCTTCTCCCCTTGTTAGCTCTCTTGATATGTATATTGAACCATGTGCCCCTAAGATTAGCTCACTACTTGAATATGAGAATAGTGTGATTGAAAACTTTCAAGTTAGTGCTGATTCTAGTCATGATGGTTTTGATATTGAACATGGTCCTTTGAACTTGTGTAATAAGATCATTGATATTAGTCTTGTCCATAGTGACCTTGTTTATGTCAAATTTGTGAGTAATGCTTTGAATGCTTGTGAGCTTAGTAGCCTAGTGAAAAGAGTGGGTCAACTCGGCTTAACCCCTTATCTTCTACTCCCATTTGACTGCGGAATACTCTTGGGATGTGGAAGTTGTGGTTTCAGATCATGTTCTTTATCTTTTCATGTCGATTCCTTTCACTTCTTTTGGATCCTTTATGCCAAGATTTTTATATCAAACACCAAGGATGTATGGATTATGTTAAATACGAACCACCTTGGAGTAATGATGTAATTGTGGTACTAATGCTAACCCTCCTACCAAGAGGATTGTGTGCTTGTTTTATTCTTTATTTGGTTTTAGAAGATGTGAATTTGAGGACAAATTACTTTCAAGATGGCGAGGATGATACAAGACTAAAGAGCTCAAGGATTTCAAGATCTTGTAGAAGATTCAAGTTTGGATTTTACAAGTGCTTGAAGACCTTTGGGAGCCTTTTAAAGCCTTGAGCAAATTGAAGTGAAAAGGAGGAATCTATACATCACATAGGCGCCTATTCATTAAGGGAATAGTGGTCTTTACACTTCAGAAGACCACACTCCAAGGGAACCTCTTCCCTAAGCCTTATTAAGGGAAATTTAGTCATTGTTATGTAATAGTATAAATAGACATTCTAGCTTGTATTTTCATTAGCTTTGATGAATATTGAAAGATAACTCTTTAGAGTGTAGTTCTTAGTCTTAGTTTAGTGTAGAATCTGAAATTAGGGTTAATACTAAGTGATGGATTTCACTTGTGTTGACAAATTGGCAAGAAAGGTGTAGTTGAGGGATTTTGAATTCCATTGGTTCACCTAAGAGTAAGGTTTGATCTTACATTGGTTATGCGTGTTTGAAGGTTTTATACACCTTCTAGTGCTATTCATTGGTGGAAGTGAGGGTTTCTCTACTATCTTTACTTTATGCATCTCTTCTTCATATCTTTTATTCTAAGTGTGTTGTTTTTCCTTTTGTGTGATTGCTGATTTTTGTGTTCTTCATCCCATTTTCGTGTGTTGATCTTCCTTTAGGCCATCATTTGGTATCAAAGCACAAAAAATATTTTTCTTGAGATTTTTGGATTTTTTGACTCTTTTTTGTGAGTTTTTCTTAATAATGACACTAAAACCGAGATTTAGAGAAGTTGGAACACCCCTAAATCTGAATTTGATACCAAATGATAGCCTAAAGGACTATCAACACACAATAATGGGATGCAAAAAACAAAAATCAACAAGCACACAAAAGGAAAAGCAACACACTTAGAAGAAAAGAGATGAAGAAGAGATGCATGAAGTAAAAATAGTAGAGAGACCCTCACTTCCACCAATGAATAGCATTAGAAGGTGTATCAAACCTTCAAACACATATCACCAATGTAAGATCAAACCTCAATCTTAGGTGAACCAAGGGAATTCACACTTCCTCAACTACACCTTTCTTGACAATTTATTAACACAAGTGAAATTCATCACTTAGCATTAACCCTAATTTCGGATTCTACACTAAACTAAGACTAATAACTACACTCTAAAGAGTAATATTTCAATATTCATCTAAGCTAATGAAAATACAAGCTAGAATGTATATTTATACTATTACATAACAATGACTAAATTTCCCTTAATGAGGCTTAGGAAGAGGCGCCCTTGGAGTGTGGTCTTTTGAAGTGTAAAGACCACTATGCCCTTAATGAATAGGTGCCTATGTGATGTAGAGATTCCTCCTTTTCTCTTCAATTTTCTCAAGGCTTTGAAAAGGCTCCCAAAGGGTCTTCAAGCACTTGCAAAATCTGAACTTAAATCTTCTACAAGATCTTGAAATCCTTGAGCTCTTTAGGCTTGTATCAATAACCAAATAACATATTTGTTTATTAATTACTTTATCACTTAGTTAACATTATGTTAATAATGTTTGATTATTAATTACTTTATCACTTAGTCAACATTATGTTAATAATAAATCAGAAACCTTTATTTGATCATGTAGAATCCCTACGTAAAATAGGAATTCGGCCGGGAACCACCTTTGTGGACCTCAAAAGGTGCCTAACACCTTTCTTTTGAGGTACTTTGAACCCTTACCCAAATTTCTAGTGAACTAAGACAAAATAACAAAATAGGTTTGTAGTTAGACTAGAATGGTGCCTAACACACCTTAATTTGTTAGGTGACGACTCTTCACACTCTTTTAAACAATTCTAAAAATAATTAGTTACATCAATCCCATTTTTTGCAAGAAAAATAGGGCGCGACACAAACCCCTAAGGATCCTCCTCAACCCTTGAGCTGTAAAGATTGGGAAATTTAACCTCATGAACTGGCTAACTTGAGTGACCTCGGATGAAAGAGTAACAGAACCAACATGATTTGACTAATGAGACTGAGATGTAATCAACTAAGCAAACAAATGAATAGACCAATGGAATACACAGTAGAGATGTCCCCCTAAGGCGGCTGGTCATAAGCATTACCACCCTGAGAAGCTCGAGGAGGACTAGTAGGGATAGGTGGAACTCTACGTGGAGCAACACAATCAGGAGTTGGGACCCTAGATCGGGTCTGTACTCCATACACAGGGCGAGTCCCCTCCACGTTGTCCTCAGGTAGGACAGAGTTTCCAACATAGTTTCTATGAACATCAGATCTTTGGGGAGGCATGATTTGTAATGTGAAGAAGCCAGGAGTTAGAGAAGTTTCATAACACTAGACTCTATATCCTATAAATAGAACACAAGAAAGGAAAATATTCCTAAATTCCTTATAGCCTCCTCCTTATAAGTATGGCGCGCTACACACCCATAAAAAGGACTACACTCGATATGGCTTATTGGACACCCAAAAACTCTAAACCATGTTCTGATATTAAGCTTGTGATGATCCGAACCAAGGCCTGGTCGTGACAGGTACTTAAGTCCACTATGGATCGGAGACCACCTCCTTAATCCAACCTTAAAAGCACAATAATAGTAATAATAAAACAAAGTGGAAGCCAACTAAACAGAATTAAGAAGATGAATGAATAACTAATGACACTAACAGTCAAAATAATAATCAGCCAACCCATATTTATCCACAATTGCCTCTAAAACTAGAATACCAAACAGGTTGGGACATGCCCATGACCATGACCATGACCAAAAGAATTAAAAAATACTGAGTCAAAATAAAAGAATATGAAAATGATAAGGCTTTTCGAAGGATGGAGGCTCACTATTTCACAGCTACTCGATGAACGTACTAATCTACCTAACCCTACACAAGGATGAAAGAAGTGTCTTCGAACCCTACATTTTTAAACAATGTAGCATCCAAGAGTTGTTAGTAGGGTAAGCGCTAGCATGTAACTCAGGAAAGGGATAAAATAATTCCATAATCAAATCAGTCCAAAGCCATTAAAAAACCATATGTGCACATTCATATATACATATATAAGATGTCGATATAGGTAACAAAGTTTAATCATGAGATTTAAAATCATTATCCTGGACTAAGGTAGCTTTAATCGTTCAAAGGGCACCGCTATATGGGTTCAACTCCCTCTGTTGAAAGGGTCTTAGTGCTTGTTAGCCTCACGAACCAGGAAAATTCAAGGAAGGGACAAAGCTACCGAGGCTCCAACTATTCATATACATATATGAAATATGTAAACTATGCAGACAGTTATAAAGGCCCTTACGCCAGTAAACATGGTTTTCAGTAGTAGTCCCTCTGGGACCTCCTCTTTCCATGGTGAGCTACACAACCTCCTTTAATACTAGATTAAAATCATTTACACACATAATTCCATCTATTAACCTAAGAGTCATTTATTAAGGCAATAATCACTTGGTATCGTCATACCAATATGCCTGCAAGCTAAATCACACATACCAAATCAATTTATTATAATGCCTTGATATTACACCCTGGGCGTCACACGGTTCTTACAACCCAAAGGACCACAAGCTAACCCATGACCAGTACCTGCTATGAGCACTGAATATAGTACTGAAATATATAAGCGGAAGAAATCTGAAAATGCCACAAGGTTCTAAAAGTACTGAAATAATACTAAGTGTAACTGATAATAACATCTGAAAATAGAATAACTGACTATGCTAGTCTGAAAGCCTCTAACTATCTATATATGGAGTTGATAGGACAAACCCCCAACTAACTATGACTGAAATAACTACTGAACTACTAAAATACTAAAATATATAAACTCTATTCTTGAAATATGAGGACTCACTGCTATAACTGCTACTGATAGCCTGGCCTGCTAAGTACAGTCAGGAACCTGAGCATCCAAACCTATGATATGAGACATCATAGCGCAAAGAAAGAGTATGCATCAGTACGTGGAATGTACTAGTATGCTAAGTAAGGTCAGGCTAATATACATGGGTTCATATGCGTGAGCTGATAACTGACTGAATGAACATCATGAAGTAACTGGATGAGAGTACATGCAAAACTATAACTATTAAACAAACTAAACATTCTATACTGCGTATTTAGATAAACATCATGTATTTGAGATTATACTGAAACTAAGCGTTGAATTCTGATGGCTGAGTATTTGATAATTGATAACCATGGTTCTGTAGAACTATATGAGTTCTTTACTAAATACTAAGACTGAAACTGTAACTGTGGGAGTGTTCATCTAACCGATATACCCCGATATAGACTGATTTGGGGTCTAACCTGTGACCCCAGATGAAAGGGTGTTAGCACCTTACCACGAGATACTAACAATGCTGGTTCAACCCTAATCTGGTAGGAAGACTCATGAAATATATATATATATGATTGCGTCAACCCTAGTCTGGTAGGAGAATGACTTACCCTACGCAAGCTACGTAGTTTTGTAACTCAAAGATTGCTACTAAGGGTTAACCCTCTGTTGGCAAAAATGCCCCCATCCATGGGTTCGCTCGGTGTTGAATCTTACTCTCAAGTGAATTGACACTGAACTAATTATTAGACTATGCTAGGCTTGATTGAACCGACACTGATCATGTTGATAGACTGAATTGGACTAAGTTCATTGAGTTCTATTAACTGACTGAGTACTACTATTTTCGACCTTTACTAAGACTAGTATATAACTATTGCGACTAAGTAAACAGCTAGATTTTGGGTAATAAATACCCCCAGGACTCGATAGCATAATAGATAAAACATAGCAAATGTTGAAAACATAGCAATGGTCAATTGTTCACAATTCATTCAATGAGATATTTTGTCAAACACTTGGAGGTCATGAATTTGTACATAAATGAGAACACATGCTAACATGTCATGATTATACTATTTAATTCAAATAGACATTCTATCAAACACTTGGGGAGCATAATTAATGCACATGATAATGAACAACACATAAACATCATGACTACAACTTAAACTTGCAATTTCAAGGGTTTTAACATGGGAATTACATCAATCAACATACATGCTACCTTATGTTCATGAAACTTACAGTTAAATCTTGAATTTAAACCATACAATAACACAAACATGAATACAACCCAATTTGCGCATGCAAATCATGAATCTATTAACTTGTAGTTTTAAAAAGTTTTCTTGAACTCCAAGGGTGGAAAAAAAACCAAGGATGAACATATAACATACCTTGATTGTTGATTTCATGAGAATTGTGATGAATTCTTGGGACTTGAAATTGATGAAACTAGTGCTTTGTTCTTGAGAGGATTTTGTGAATAATGAGTGAATTTTGCCCTTTGGGAAGTTTAATTTCATGTGTTGGCTGAATTGGGTGAGGGTAATAGGACATAATTGCCCATATAAAGTCAAAGTTTAATGAGAAAAATATGCCAGCAATGCGAAAGGTGCCGTGCCATGTTGATGGTGTCGGCACGATGGCCGATCCGCCGCGTCGATGCTGCAGACATAATAGCCAATGTGATGCATCGAGATCACGTTGTCTTTCTATTTTGGCCATCCAAACATGACTTAAATGATGTATGGAAGTTTTTAAACTCACAAAGTTTTGAAACTCACCCAAAATGACCTTTTGACACACTTGATCATGAATCAACTTAAAAATCGATAATCTAAGGAAATATCGAGGCAAAAAATGAGACTAAGTGTCAACACTTCGCTGAAATTTTCTAAGTCTGGGACCTCTTTTGGCATGCTATATGGGACTGAAATGACTAGGCCTTTTTGGGGTCTTACAATATCACCCCCTTAGAGCATTCATCCTCGATTGAGACTGACTGAACTAAGAAGAACTGAGGAACTGTACTTACACTGAAATGCATAACTGAAGCATGATTGAATTCTGGAGACATGACACATGACTGAACTATTTCATGAATGCATGAATGGTATGAGAATGTTATGCATCTGTAACTGAGTATGGAATATAGTAAATCTAAGGAAGGCTGTTACCTTAGGCTGAGTCTGAGTTTACGAAAAAGAGTTGAGGATACTTGGTTTGTATGTCTACCTCTGCTTTCCAAGTAGCTACCTTAATGGACTGATTCCGCCAAAAACCTTTGACCAAATAAACTTCTTCATTGCTCAGTCTGCGAATCTGGCGATCAAGGATTTTGACTGGGACTTCCTCATAAGAGACACTGTTTTGAACATCTACACTTTCTATAGGGACTACAAATGCAGGGTCACCTATGCACTTCTTTAGCAAGGAGACATAGAACACTGAATGAACTGATGCTAAGTCTGGAGGTAACTCAAGATCATAAGCTACCCTACTGAAACAACTCAGAATACTATAATGACTAATATATCAGGAAGCTTCCCTTTCTTACCAAATTTATTCACCCCCTTCATGGGAGAGATTTTCAAGTACATATAATCACCAATCTCAAATCCAAGATCTTTCCTTCTCACATCTGCATAAGATTTCTGTAGGCTATAGGCTATCTTAAGCCTTTCCCTAATCAACTATACTTTCTCTAAGGCATAAAACACCAAGTCAGGCCCCACTACTACAACCTTACCTATCTCAAACCATCCAATGGGAGATCTACATCTTCTCTAATAAATAACCTCAAACACAACCATCTGAATACTGGAATGATAGTTGTTATTATACGCAAACTCAATCAAAAGTAAGTGGTCATCCCAACAACCCTTAAAGTCAACAACATACGCTCTCAGCATATCTTCTAAAGTTTTAATGGTCCTTTCTGCTTGACCATCTGTCTGAGGGTGAAAGGTTGTACTGAGGTGTAATTGGGTACCAAGACCCTTTGGGAAGGCTTTCCAAAAGTGAAAGGTGAACTGTGTACCTCTATCTAAATAATGGACAATGGGACACCGTGTAACCTAACCAGTTATCTGATATAGAACTTGGCATAATCCTTGGCTGAATAAGAGGTATGAACTGGCAAGAAATGGGCTGATTTTTGAATCATGTTGTCAATGAGTACGAGGAAAATCTGTCATAAAATCTATGTTCACTTCCTCCCACTTTCAAGTGGGAATATTGAACTCCTACATAGACCCACTAGGCTTTTGATGTTCAATCTTAACCCGTTGACATGTGGAGCACTTAGCTACAAACTCTGCAATATCTCTCTTCATCCCACTCCACCAATAGACTCCCGCAAGTCACAGTACATCTTAGTAGCTTCTGGATGAATAGAGTAACGGACACCAATTTCTTCATCAAGATTTGTTGTCTTACATCATCCACACATGTCATATTTAACCTACCCTGGCAATGCAACACACCATCTTTTCCTTAGGAGGAAACCTCTACTCTCTAGTCTCTAACTGAATCTTTTAGTTTAACTAAACTAGGATCTCTGTCCTTTTTTTCTTTCACCTCAGACACTAAAGAAGACTCCTAACTATTCTACACCCATACACTACCCTCAGCCGAATCAACCAAATGGACACCTAGTCTGGCAAGCTGATGAACTTCCTAAACTAACTTCTTCTAACCATCCTCAACGTGAGCAACACTATCCATGGACAACCTACTGAGGACATCTTTCACTACATTGGCCATGCCCGAATGATACAGAACACTCATGTTATAATCTTTTAACAACTCTAACTACCTTCTTTGACAAAAGTTCAGGTCTTTCTACAAAAATACATACTAAAGATTTTTATGGTCTGTTAATACACCAACATGGACCTCATATAAATAGTGCCTCCAAAACATTAAGGCAAACACAACAACTATAAATTTAAGATTATGGTTGGGATAATTCTTTTCATGAGGCTTAAGATATCTAGAGGCATAGGCCACAAACTTACCCCCTGCATCAAAACACACCCCAACACAACTCTAGAAGTATCACAATATACAACAAACTCATCTAAACCATCGGGTAAAGTCAAAATTAGGGCTGTAGTGAGTCGAGCCTTCAACTCTTGAAAACTCTTCACACAAGAATCTGACCACTGAAAGTTCACTTTCTTCTGAGTCAATCTGGACATGGGGGATGCAATAGACAAAAAATCCTTCAACAAACCATCGATAATAGCTAGCCAAACCTAAAGAAACTCCTGATATATGAAAGAGAGATGGGTATGGGCCACTTTTTCACTGCTTTGGTCTTTTGATAATCAACTCTAATGCCATCACTAGAAATAATATAACTAAGGAAAGATACTAACCTTAGCCAAAATTTGATCTTACTAAATTTGGCGAACAACTGATGGGCTTTGTGGGAGTAGACAAGAATATCATCAATGAAGACTATGACAAACATGTCCAAGTACTGCTTGAACACACAATTCATCAAGTCCATGAAAGCTGCTGGGGCATTGGTAAGACCAAATGACATGACTAGAAATTTAAAGTGACCATACCAAGTTCTGAAAGTTATTTTTGGAATGTCACATTCTCTGACTCTGAGCTAATGATAACCTGATCTAAGGTCTATCTTAGAAAAGTAACTTGCACCCTAAAGTTGGTCAAACAAGTCATCAATTATAGGAAGTGGGTACTTATTCTTGACTGTGACTTTGTTCAACTGACGGTAGTCTATACACATTCTAAGTGAACCATCTTTCTTTCGCACAAATAAAACTGGTGTACCCCAAGGAGATACACAGGGCCAGATAAACCCTTTGCTAAGAGGTCCTTCAACTGTTCTTTCAACTCTTTAAGTGCAGCTAGAGCCATTCTATATGGCGGAATAGAGATGGGTTGAGTATTAGGAAGTAGGTCTATTCCAAAGTCAATTTTCCTTTCGGGAGCAACTCTGAGGAGATCTTCGAGAAACACATCTGGAAGTTAACTTGCTACTAGAACTGACTCTAGATTAGGATTCTCAAAACTAGAGTTTTTGAATCGCACCAAATGATAGACACACCCCTTGGATATCATTTTTCTCGCTCTAAGGTATGAAATAAATTGACCCTTAAGTGCTGTGGTACTATCCCTCCATTCTAGGACAGGTTCATTTGAGAACTAAAAATGGACAACTCTATTTCTATAATCATTGAGGCATAAAATGAATGGAGCCAATCCATGTCGAGAATGACATCAAAATCCATCATCTCTTAACTCTACTAAGTCTGCTGAAATAACTTTCTAAGACACCACAATCGGACAGCTCTTATATACCCATCAGGCAATGATAGACTTACCTACTAGGGTAGAGACTAATAAAGGCACTATTAGGATTTCGAGACTGACTCCAAAGTTGACGACTATATGAGAAGTTACTAAAGACAAAGAAGCTTCTGGATCTAACAAAACATAAATATGTAAATGATAAACTTGTAATGTACCAGTGACAACATTAGGACAACTTTCTTGATCCTATTAGGACTGGAGTATATAGATCCTTTTTGGGCGTTGCCCATTGGTGGTAATGAAAGTGGCACCCTTCTGAGATGGGCGACTGAACTGAGCTGGGGGGTAATTATACTGACTATATGAACCCATCAGAGGACACTCTCTGATTCTATGACCTGGCTTACCACACCTAAAACATACGTCGCTACCAGCCTTGCAGATACCCTGATGATTTTTGCCATATTTCTGGCAGAGAGGATTTGTTCGAGCATTGGTAACACTACTTTGAGATTTAGAGCCTGGTGCCTTATCGTTATTACCATTTTTGAATTTAGGTACCAGAGAACTGGGTAAGGATAGAGCTGGGACTGAAGATTTTAGGCAAAACTGAGGACGATTACCACCCTCTGACTTAGGCTGAGTAAAGTTGAAGCTACCTATTTTAGCCCTCTTATTCTCTCTCTCTTTCTCCTTAGTTTTCTGTTTCTCAATCTTTTGAGCATGGACCATCAACCTAGCCAAGTCCATATCCTTAATCAGCATTATTGTCCTACATTTCTTGACCACACTATCAGAAACACTAGATATGAACTTGCTCATCTTAGACCTGCTATCAGCTACCACATGTGGAGCACACTTGGCCAACTGAGTAAACTTGAGGGGATACTCTTTCACACTCATGTTGCCCTTCTTAAGATTGATAAATTCTAACACCTTAGCCTCCCTTAACTCCAATAGGAAGAACCCATCTAAAAAGACAGTAGCAAACTCCTCCTATTCTATAAACCTTGCATCTGTGCCCCTATCTACATTCCACTTCTTAAACCATGTATGAGCTACATCCTACAACTGATAGGTAGCTAAATTAGCACTCTCACTAGCGGTTACCCCCATAATGTTTGTTACCTTCTGCACTATGTCAAGAAATTCCTATGGGTCCTCTTCAGACTTAGACCTTGAGAATAAATGAGGGTTCATTCAGGTGAAGTCTTGAATTATAGCTACAATAGTATTGGCTACTGGGTTGTCCTGAATAGCAGCTGGGCATTTATTCTGAGCTGCCACAGAATGGGCTAGAGTGGTGAAAGCTACTCTGAATTCTGCGTGGGATACAAGCTCATTCAGGTGGATCTTTCTAAATGGATGGAGGTGCTGGCTGGTTCCCAGTTCTTCTTCCATTGGTCTTTTTGGGATACATGTTCTATAAATGAAAGGAAAAGTTGGATTGGACAGAGAGTTCAACTTGAGCTCATGCTCACTCATAGGATATGAACACTGAAAGAAGGGAACTTTTTTCAAAAATGCCCCATAGCCTCTTGTCCATAAATCTGGCATGCTACAAACCCATGCACAAAACTCTACTTGATGCAAATTTAAGACTTCCTTGGACTCTTTATAACCTTAGGCTTTGATACGAAGTTTGTAACGCCATGAGACAGCACCCTGGGCATCACACAAGCTTACAACCCCAAAGGACCATAAGTTAACCAATGACTAGTACCTGCGGTGAGCACTGAATATAATATTTAAACATATAAGCGGAAGAAATCTAAAAATACCATAAAGTTCTCAAAATACTGAAATAATACTGAGTATAACTAATAATAACATCTAAAAACTAAATAACTGACTATGCTAGTCTGAAATCCTCTAACTATCTACATATGGAGTTGATGGGACAAACCCCAACTAACTCTGACTAAAATAACTACTGAACTGTTGAAATACTAAAATAAATAAAATTTATCCTTAAAATATGAGGACTCACCACAATAACTGCTACTGATAGCCTGACCTGTTAAGTATAGTCAGGAACCTGAGTATCCAAACCTATGATATGAGACATCATAGCACAGAGAAAGAGTATGCATTAGTACGTGAAACATACTAACTGGTATGCTAAGCAAGGTCAGGCTGATATACATGGGTTCATATACATGAGATAATAACTAACTAAATGAACATCATGAAGTAACTGGATAAGAGTATATGCAAAACTGTAACTACTGAACATACTAAACATGCTATACTGTGCATATAGATATACATCATGTATCTGAGATTATACTGAAACTAAGTCCTAAATTCTTATGGCTGAGTAACTGATAACTGATAGTCATGGTTCCATAGAATTATTTGAGTTCTTTACTGAATACCAAGACTAAAACTATAACTATGGGAGTGTTCATCTAACCAACATACCCCAATATAGACTGATTTGGGGTCCAACCAGTGACCCCAGTTGTAAGGGTGTTAGCAGCTTACAACGGGATACTAACAATGCTGGGTTAACCCTAATCTGGTAGGAAGACTCATGAAATATATATATATATATACTGAATATCGTAATTACTGAATCTAAATATAACTAATAACATGAGTGACTGTATCTGATAGTCTTGAATCTGATGAAACTATCTGAGTTTCATACTATGTCTGAGTTAACTGTATCTGATAGCCCTGAATTCCGAAGAACTATTTGAGTTCTTTTACAGAGACTGATACTGAGACTGTGGGAGTTATTCATCTAAATGACATGCCCTAAATGATCCATTATAGCCGAATTGGGGTCTAATCTAAGCCCTAATTAGAAGGGTGTCAATACCGTACCACTGGTAAGGACAACATGTGAGTGACCCTAATATAACAGGTAACTCTAGTGTGAACGTTGGGAACCCTCATATAGAAGGCTAAGCCACCTCATCTACCCTCATATAGCAGGCTATGATGTTTCAACCTATGTTGGCTACATAGTTCTGGAATGCAAGGATTGCTTCTAGGAATCACAACCTCACATAACAGGTGAGTTCCCATCCTTGGGTTCACTCGGTGCTAATTTCTACTCCTATCTGAATAGACACTGATCATAATTTACTAAACTAAACATGGACTGAGTTACTAAGTTTTGTTGACTAACATAATACTACTGATATCTGGCAACTGACTGAGTCATGAGATCATGTAGATTTTTCCTGAGTCATAAGACTATCTGAAGTCTAAGGATTCATAGCTTGACTGAGAGTATCATGAAGACATGACATGGCTCTAGGTATACAGCTAATGTTTTGAGTACAAGTACCCCTAGGACTCGATGGAAGGAAACTGACCATGTATAACTTACTTGAACATATAACTAACATCATAATCTATAATACATTTATAGAAGCATTCCATCAAAACATGTGATAGGCAGAACTTGTACATACATGAGGATTTTATGATATTATACTAGTTGGGCATTGTTTCTTCATCTAGGCATTTAATCAAACACATGGTAGGCATAGCACATGTACACAACATTATACAACAATTAATCATCATGACTTATCTCTAATTTCATCATCTAGGGTTTATTCATAGGTTCACATGAATATACATCTATACAAATCAATTCCTCATAAAATTGATCACCCAACACTGATTTGAATTCAACTGATCATTCTCAATATAAACCAAAAAAAAACAACATGAAATTCAGAAAGAAATCTATAAATTTAAACTTAGAAAAGAGATTCTTGGGCTTCATGGACGAAAGGAGTCCATTAGTGAACACTACACATACCTTAATTCATGATTTCGTGAAGATTGATGGTGAAACCTTCTTGAATTTAAATCCCCAATAGAAACCCTATCTTGTTCTTGAGAGAAACTTGAGAGAAAATAGTATATTTTGGGTGAAGAATGACTAAATCATATGTTATTGGGTTTAAATAGGGGTAGGAAATTAACCCTTTTACCCCTGGACGCGTCATTTAATTTTAGTAAAATTTTCCCAAACTGGGCTTTTGGCATGACGCAGCGTTATCGCACCTTGTCACTGGAAATTGACAATTGGGAAATTGAGGGATGGTGCGATGCGGAACCATCACGTTGCCCTTTCTTTTGTGACTTGAAACTTTGGCACGACGCGGAGGAAATCGCACTAAGACACTGGAAAAGGATAATTCTGAATTTGGTCTCTGGAGCGATGTGCTATAATCACAGACCCATACTGGAATTTACCAAATGCGATTTCCTCTTGTGGCGCGGCACACCACTGATTGATATGGTATTATTTTATGATGGGAACTTAAAATAGTCATAACTTCTGACTCGATTATCGAATTTGGGCAAATCTTATATCGATGGAAAGCTTATTGAATTTTCCACATGATTAAAAGTGGAAATCTTAAAAATTCCTCATGGAATAATTATCCTTCACTTTAGAGGATAATACTACACATTCTTGAGATGAAATTAGCTAGGAAAAAGTATGGGGTATTACAATATCTCCCCCTTGAGAACATTCGTCCTCGAATGAGACTGACTGAGAAGGAAGAAAAGATAACTGACATATATACTGAACATGAATAACTGGAACATGATCTCATGACTAACATGACTGATAAGCTAAACGTATAATACCGAACATACATATCTGATGCATGTGTAACTAATTCATGAATGCATGACTGAATGTTCAGAGGAACTAAGTTTCTCACAATGAGAATGCATTTCTGATGCATAATTATATAACTAAACTGATATATGAATGCATGACTGAATATACAATGGTACTTAATACCAAGTTTATACTGGGAACATGAACATGAAACTAAATACCAAGTTCATGATGAACACTGATCATGAAACTAAGTAAGCTTAAGGAGAACTGTTATGTTGAGCTTGATCTGAGTTGACGGAGAAGAGGTGAGGATACTTGGTATGCATGTCTACTTCTTCTTCCCAAGTATCTCTCTCGATGGACTGATTTTGCCAAAGAACTTTAACTAGAAGGACTTCTTTGTTCCTCAATCTACGAGTCTGATAGTCTAAGATTTCGACTGGAATCTCTTCATAAGAGAGACTGTTCTGAATATCAATACTCTGAATAAGGACTACAACACATGGGTCACCTATGCACTTCTTGAGTAAAGAGACATAAAATACTGGATGAACTGAGGCTAGATCTGAAGGAAATTCAAGCTCATAAGCTACCTTGCCGAAACGACTGAGAATCTTTAAGGGACTAACATATTGGGGACCGAGCTTTCCTTTCTTGCTGAACCGCTTCACTCTCTTCATAGGAGAGATCTTTAGATAGACATAGTCACCAATCTCAAACTCGAGATCTTTTCTACAAACATCTACATAAGACTTCTATCGGCTCTGAGCAGCCCAGAGTCTTTCTCTGATCAACTGGACTTTTTCTAAGGCATCAAATACTAAGTCAGGACCTATGACTGAGGCCTCACTAACTTCGAACCAACCAATTAGAGATCTACATCTCCTACCATAGAGAGCTTTGAATGGAGCCATCCGAATACTAGAATGATAGCTGTTATTGTATGCAAATTCAATCAAAGGCAAACGGTTATCCCAACTTCCCTTGAAATTAATTACACACGCTCTTAGCATATCTTCTAAGGTCTGAATGGTCCTTTAAGTTTTACCATCTATCTGAGGATGAAAGGCTTTACTAAGATGAACTTTGGTACTAAGGCCCTTTTGGAATAATTTCCAAAAGTGAGGTAAACTGGGTACCTCTGTCTGAGATAATAGACAATGAAATACCGTGTAATCTGACCAGCTCCTTGATATAGAGCTCCGTGTAATCCTTGGCTTAATAAGAGGTATGAACTGGAAGAAAATGAGTTGATTTGGTCATTCTATCTATAATGACCCAAACCGAATCGTGCTGATGACGAGTTCAAGGTGAACCCGTCATAAAGTCTATGTTCATAACTTCCCACTTCCAAGTAGGAACACTAAACTCCTGTATGAACCCACTAGGATTCTGATGCTCTATCTTAACTTACGGACTTGTAGAGCACTTAGGCACAAACTCTACAATGTCTCTCTTCATCTTACTCCACTAATAGATTTCTCGTAAGTCACGGTACATCTTTGTGGCCCCTAGATGAATGGAGTAGCGCGCGCACCATACACTTCTGCACGAATTTGCTGCCTTAAGTCATCTACACCTGGAATACAGAGATGACCATGAAAACACAAAACACCATCTCACCCTTAGGAGAAAACCTCTACTTTCTAATCCTGAACTAACTCTTTCAACTTGATAAGGCCGGGATCTCTATCTTGCTTTTTTTTACCTCGGAAACTAGATATGATTTTGAACTACTTTGAACACATACACCACCCTTTGAAGAATTGACTAAGCGAACGCCTAGTCTGGAAAGCTGATGGACTTCTTGAGCTAACTTCTTCTTACTATCCTCTACATGAGAAACACTACCCATGGATATCCTACTGAGAGCATCGGCCACTACGTTAGCCTTGCCCGAATGATAAAGAAAACTTATGTCATTGTCTTTCAAGAGCTCTAACCACCTTCTCTGATGAAGATTAAGATCTTTTTGAGAAAAGATATACTGAAGACTCTTGTGATCTGTGACGACATCTACATGAACTCCGTAGTGATAATGCCTCTATATCTTTAAGGCAAATACTATGGCTGCTAACTTAAGATCATGAGTAGGATAATTTCTCTCACGGGGTTTAAGCTATCTGGAGGCGTAGGCTATGACCTTACTATGTTCCATGAGGAAACAACCCAAACCTACTCTAAATACATCATAAGACACCATGAACCCATCTGAACCATCTGGAAGAGCTAAGACTAGGGCTGAGGTAAGTCGAGTCTTCAACTTCTGAAAAATCTTCTCGCAAAGGTCTGACCACTGAAACTTGACATTTTTATGAGTCAATCTGGACATAGGGGATGCAATAGGTGAAAATTCTTAAACAAACCGTCTGTAATAGCTAGCCAAACCCAAGAAACTCCTAATATCTGATGGAGAGATAGGTCTTGGCTAGTTTTTTACTGCTTTGGTCTTTTGAGGATCAACTCTAATGCCATCACCGGAAATAATATGACCAAGGAATGCTACTGACCTTAGCAAAAATTCATAGTTACTGATTTAGCAAATAGCAAATGATCTCTGAGAGTCTGAAGTATTGTCCTGGGATGGTCTGGATGATCACTCTCACTGCAGGAATAGACCAAAATATCATCTATAAAGACTATGACAAATATGTCCAAGTACTACTTGAACACATGGTTCATCAAGTCCATGAAAGCTGTTGGGGTGTTGGTAAGACCAAATGACATGAATAGAAATTCAAAGTGAACAATTTTTAGAATGTCATATTCCCTAACTCTGAGTTGATGATAGCCAGATCTGAGATCTATCTTTGAGAAAAAGCTGGCATCCTAAAGTTGGTCAAATAAGTCATAGATTTTGGGAAGAGGATTCTTGTTCATGATCGTGACCTTATTGAGTTAGCATAGTCTATACACATTCTGAGAGAACCGTCTTTCTTGCACATAAATTATACTGGAGTACCTCATGGGGAAACACTGGGCCTGATGAATCCCTTATCTAAGAGATCTTTCAATTGTCCTTTCAGTTCTCTGAGTTCTGCGGGTGCCATTCTGTAGGGCGGAATAGAGATAGGCTGAGTATTTGGAAGAAGATCAATGCCGAAGTCTATTTCCCTTTTGACAAAAATTCCTGGAAGATCTTCAGGAAAGACATTTGAATATTCATTTACTACAGGGACTAATTCAAGGATGGGAGTTTTGTAACTAGTGTCCTTAACTCAAACTAGATGATAGACACATCTTTTAGATATTATTTTCCTTGCCCGAATGTATGAAATAAGCTAACCCCTGAAAGTAGATATACTACCCTTCCACTCAAGGACGGGTTTATTTGGGAACTAAAACTGGACTATTCTATTTTTGTAGTCAACTATGGAATAGAAGGAATGAAGCCAATCCATGTCGAGAATAATATCAAAATCAGTCATCTCTAATTCGACTAAGTCTGCTGAAATAACTTTCTAAAATATCATAACCGGGCAGTTCCTGTATACATACCGGGCTATGATGGTTTTGCCCACTGGGGTAAAGATTGAGAAGGGCTCTACTAGAATTTCGAGACTGATTCATAAATCAATTGCTAAATAGGGAGTAACAAAGGAAAAACAAGCTCCTGGATCTAGCAAAGTATAAGCATGCACATAAAAGATCTGTAACATACCAGTAACTATATCAGGAGAATTTTCCTGATCTTGTCGAGATTGAAGAGCATAGAGATGATTTTGGCGTTGCCCACTAGCAGCACTGGAGTTGGCACCTTGCTTATTTGGGTGACTGGGATGAGTTAAGGAGTGATTCTATTGACCCTGAGGACCTAGCTGAGGACAATCTCTGACTCTATGGCCTGGCTTGCCACATCCGAAACAAATACCACTGCCAGCTCTGTAAATACCCTAATGGTGATTACCACAAGTCTGGCAAAGAGGATAGGTGTGGGCACTACTAACACTGCCCTAGGTCGTAGAGCCTGGCGCTCTATCTTTGTTACCTTCTCTAAACTTAGGAACTGGAGCACTGGCTAAAGAAGGAGTTAGAACTGATGACGTAGGACGAAACTGAGAACAGTTTCCTCCTTCTGATTTAGGCTAACTAAAATTGAAGCTACCTGTCCTAGATTTCTTATTCTTCTTCTCCCTTATCTTAATTTTTTGCTCCTCAATCTGCTGAGCATGAGTCATAAGCCTGGCTAAAGTCATATCACTATTCAGTATAGCGGATCTGCACTCATTAACCACACTATCATTCACCCTTGAAATAAACTTACTCATCCTTGCCCTGCTATATGCAACCACATAAGGGGCATATCTAGCTAATTGAGTAAACTTAAGAGAATACTCTTTCACTGTCATATTGCCCTACCTGAGGTTGATGAATTCTAACACCTTAGCATCCTTAAGCTCTTGGGGAAAGAATCTGTCTAAGAATGCAGTGACAACTCTTCCCATTCTATAGGACCTGGATTATCTGACCTTTCTGACATATCTTATTGTCTTCAATATCATGTACCCTGGGCACCAAGTTTGTAACGCCATGAGACTGCATCATCTGACCTTTCTAACATATCTTATAGTCTTCAAGTTTGAACTTTTTATAACCTTTGGCTTTGATACCAAGTTTGTAATGCCACGAGACTGTACCCTAGGCATCACACAGTGCTTACAACCCCAAAGGACCATAAGCTAACCAATGACCGGTACCTGCGGTGAGCACTGAATATAATATTAAAATATATAAGTGGAATAAATCTAAAAATACCATAAAGTTCTCAAAATACTAAAATAATACTGAGTATAAATGATAATAACATCTAAAAACTAAATAACTGACTATGCTAGTCTGAAATCCTCTAACTATCTACATATGTAGTTGATGGGACAAACCCTAACTAACTCTGACTAAAATAACTACTGAACTTTGAAATATTGAAATAAATAAACTTTATCCTCAAAATATGAGGACTCACCACAATAACTGCTACTGATAGCCTGACCTGCTAAGTACAGTCAGGAACCTGAGCATCCAAACCTATGATATGAGACATCATAGCACAAAGAAAGAGTATGCATCAGTACGTGAAATGTACTGACTAGTATGCTAAGTGAGGTTAGGCTAATATACATGGGTTCATATGCATGAGATGATAATTGACTGAATGAACATCATGAAGTAACTGGATGAGAGTACATGCAAAACTGTAACTACTGAACATACTAAACATGTTATACTGTGCATATATATATACATCATGTATCTAAGATTATACTAAAACTAAGTGCTGAATTATGATAGTTGTGTAACTGATAACTGATAGTCATGGTTCCATAGAATTATTTGAGTTCTTTACTGAATACCAAGACTAAAACTATAACTGTGGGAGTGTTCATCTAACCAACATACCCCGATATAAACTGATTTGGGGTCCAACCAGTGACCCCAGTTGTAAGGGTGTTAGCAGCTTACAACGGGATACTAACAATGCTGGGTCAACCCTAATCTGGTAGGAAGACACATGAAATATATATATATATATATATATATATATATGATTGCATCAATCGTAGTTTGGCAGGATGATGACTTACCCTACACTGGCTACGTAGTTCTGTAACTCAGGGATTGCTACTAAGGATCTAACCCTCTGCTAGCAGGAATGCCTCCATCCTTGGGTTCGCTCAGTGCTAAATTCTACTCCTAACTGAATCGACACTGAGTTCAACGAGTTCTATTAATTAAATGATTACTACTATTCTTAACCTTTACTGGGACTAATCTATAACTACATCGACTAAGTAAACAACTAGATTTTGGGTAATAAATATCCCCAGGACTTGATAGCATAATAGATAAAACATAACAAATCTTGAAAACATTGCAATAGTCAATTGTTTTCAATTCATTCAATGAGATATTTTGTCAAACACTTGGAGGTCATGAACTTGTACATGAATAAGAACACATGCTAACATGTCATGATTACACTATTCAATTTACATGGACATTCTATCAAACAGTTAGGGAGCATAATTAATGTACATGATAATGAACAACACATAAGCATCATGACTACAACTTAAACTTACAATTTCAAGGGTTTTGACATGGGAATTACATCAATCAATATACATGCTACCTTATATTCATGAAACTTACAATTAAATCTTAAATTGAAACCCATACAACAACATAACTATGAATACAATCTAATTTGCACATGAAAATCATAAATCTATTAACTTATAGTTTTATAAAGAGTTCTTGAACTCCAAGGGTGGAAGAAAACACAAGGATGAACACCTAACATACCTTGATTGTTAATTTCATGAGAATTGTGATGAATTTTAAGACTTGAACTTGACCTTGATGAAACTAGGACTTTGTTCTTGAGAGGATTTTTTGAATAATGAGTGAATTTGGCCCTTTGGAAGGTTTTGATTTTATGTTTTTGCTAAATTGGGTGAGCAGAAAAGGATCTAATGCCCTTGGAAAGTCGGGGTTTAATGAGCAATATATTCCCAGTGACATGGCAAGTGCCACACCGCGTTAATGTTATCAACACGATGGTCGATGTACCACGTCAATGTTGTCGATGCGATAGCCAATGCGACGCATCGAGATCGCATTGACTTGCTATTTTAGTCATCCAAAGAAGACTCAAACAACGTTCGAAAATTCCAAAACTCACCCAAGATGACCTATTGACATCCCTAATTATGAATCAACTTAAAAATCGATAATCTGAGGCCGAAAAGGTTGTAAATGATTCCATTTAAATACCGAGATCGAAAATGAGACTAAGTCTCAACACTTCACTAAAATTTTATAAGTATGGGACCTCTTTTGGCATGCTATATGGGACTGAAATGACTAGGACTTTGAGGGGTCTTATATTTGCACAACCACATTGACTTTACATGTTCTAATAAAATCCAATTCAGGGCCACCAAGGTCATCCAAATCCATTTAAACAACTATTTATCCATTAATGCAACACATTGAGTTCAAAAATAAGTTAAACCATGCAATTTTTCATAATTTAAATCTAATTCATAAAATGGGTTGAGGTTTATGCAATTTCATGCCAAAGTTCATCCAATTTGGGGAAAACCATGTCCCTATTCCAACCATTTAATTTAATTACCAATTCTATCCCCAAAACACCAATTTAATGTATGAATAATCAATTCAAATTGTGAGACCAGTAATTAAATCAATAACAACCAAAACCTCTCAATGCAATTTTCAATCCATAATTTAAATCACATGAAAATTCATTAAATAAATGTAATAATGTATTTAAAGTTTGGGGAAGAGATACATGCTTGAAACACACAAATTTATAATTAACTTGAAGTTTAGAGCCCGGATGATAAATGTATAGTGAAACCCGTGAATGTTCTTGGATTTTGTGTTTGAGAGTGAAATAAGGGGATTTGATATTTTAAAACTGATGGTAATGAGACTACTTTATGTTTAAAGGTCATGGAAAAGATGAAAAGATCAAAAGCCCCTCACCCCAAGTGAACAAAAATAAAACTACATGAAATTTTTATCGTGGCGTGACATGCCAATATCGTAGAGGTTATCCTCTGTGCTATGCTAATATCGTGGAGGGTAACCTTTGTGACACAATTATAACGTGGAGGATTATAGCCTCGATGTGCCAAAATTGCCCTAAAACCTTTTTGAAAATACTAAAATATTTCTAAATTACCCTTTTAACATCCCTAAACACAATTCAAGTGAAAAATTAATATTTCGAGCATGGGAAGGTCAAAGATAAAAATGATGGAAATTTTAAGGATCTTACAATTTTTTTGTTAACAAATTGACTGAAAAGGCTATATCAAGCTTTGTAGTATTTGCAAGATACATTAGTACACCAATTGTACTAAGATATATTACTTCATAACTAATATAATTCGGTATATTTCTCATTTCAGAAAATAATCTATTGCTCTTGAAAACTATTTAAGAGTTACAGTAATTTTCAAGTTATAAATTATACAATATACAAATTATAAAGAAGTTTCCCAAAAACTTTTATATGCTTCAAACATTTTGAATCCTTAAAAAGTTCTTATATAACTTTTGTCAAGTGACAATATTAAGCATTTCATGTGTGACATCTTTAAGTGTCTGGACTGCAAATCAAATATAATTTTTATTCTTACCAAGATGCGTTCTTTCATGTTACTTGATAAATATTTCTACCTCATTATGCTTAAATATATATAGAATTCAGATCCTCGTAATTTTTTTCAATATTGCGCCAATATTGTATCAAAAATATTATCGATTGTATATCATTTTGTATCAGTTCACAATGTGACAAAAAATTTTAAGATCTCATCGCTTTATTATTTTTCAGGTATCTGAACCTTTCATGAGGTTTCATGAAGTGTTATCTTGTAGGCTCTTTAAGAGCACATTGCTTCCTTATTCTGATCATTTGCTCCTTTTTCCTTTTTAAAAAATTATTGCTTTTAGAATCAATTGATCTACCATACTTCATACATGTCGTAGACTTTATCCTTCAGGGACATCCAATTAGAGCATTTACAGCTAAATATAATATCAATTTTTAGATCAACAAATGCTTCTAGCATTTGAACTTTAATTATCGTTTGAATGAGGATCATACTATTGATAATTCACAACACATTTCTTAGTTTCTTATTAATCATATACTGGACATCAAAAATTATTAGATGGAATATTTGGTCCTGACCTTGAACCAATTAAGAGGAAAAAATTAATCATAATTTATTGGTCTAATGAATACAAATGCTATTATATGAATATATCATATTTTAGACAAATACATGAAGTTTTTTTATCTCGTAAGCAATGTTTAGTTGTTTATCGGAGGCATTCAACACCAAACCAACATTATAAAGAGGAATTACCTTGATCTAGAAATTATGTCCTTAACTCAATTTATATTGAGCAAACAACTTTATGAATGTCAAACTACAGATTGATGCATCATCTTATAATGATGCATCTTAATAGATTACATGACAGTGAACAGACCCTTATTCACCATTTATACTTACCAAATTTAAGGGTTCAATCTCAATCATTAGTTGGTTTGGTCCAACCAACTTATCATGAGAACAAACAACATAAATAATTCTTGAAGAATCTTCTAATTCTTCAACATATATCTAATACACAATATGCGTATCTTTGGAGTGAAAAATCCCAAGTTTACCATGACATATGCCTTTTGTATTAGTAAACTTTTGATTTACTTTACAAGAATAAACATTATATTTACTACTTCGAAATAAATGGCAGAATAGTTTTCTCAATTATTCTACCTCCTTCAGAGGTAGATCGTGATATATTTACAACCAAAAGTACATTTAAATTCTAATATTTACTAAATATTTGTCACATTCACCCCAAGAAATGGATCTGTGCTTATATATATAACAATAAAAATTCTCATTCCTAGGGAATGTAAACATAATCATGCATTAATCCTATAAAATTATGATAACTTAAAATTTCTTTCAAAATATTGCTACTTTAGGAGCAATTCAAGGCATAAATGATCTAGAGAGTTTTTTTCTAACATATCTTATGGTCTTCAATATTATGTACTGCTACCACATTCAGTTCAAGAATGAAGCCAATTGTCATCTTTCAGACTTCTAGTACATTGTTATCAAATTCACTTCATGAAATGAAGCATATTTTGTGGGACAAGTTTACCGATTTTTTCATTTAAAAAAAAATTATTTGTTTTATCCATCATTATACTATTAACATGATGCATTGATATTCATACTCAATACTTTATCCACATAAAGGCGTCTTAGGTCATCGATCGATGAGTGGAAAATCCAACATCTTGTCATCGTGATGCACCGGGACTTTAACCCAATTTTTTACCTTTTTGATGCGATGAAACTTAAATTCACTGTCTTAACCTCAATCAACGGAACAATAAACTAAAATAAAAAATAAAACTCATAACAAGATAATAAAAGTCTGCGAATTGACTCCTCAACTAGTCTATTAATCACAATCTACTAATATTCTTATCATGAATGTTGGAGTAATTCTTTAACAAATTGACATACTTGATTTTAAGCATATAATAAGCATAAAGAATGTAATTGAACGTTATAATAAATTATATTCAACTAGTATCCCATATTTTGTGTATATAATCCATATAATTCAATATATGATTAAAATCACTGTGTTGTTTCACCACCTCAATATACTCAAATACTCAAGTCTAAACTCATACATCGTACCAACAAAGCTCGAGTAAAAATAAATTAAGATGGACATACCTCATAATCTCCTTATACTAATATTATTGAATGGATTTCATACCGTATCAAAGTCTCGAGCTCATAGTTGAATCGGTTGAAATGGATATCTTAATTGGTTAGAGACTCGTGTTGATAACGTATTATAAAATATAAAGCAGAGAAGAAGAAAAATGGAGAGAGAAGAAAGAGTAATTCTTATTTCTCTTGAGGGATCTATTAACGGGTTAATAATAATGAAGGAAAATCTTTTTATTTATAGGGAAAAACTAACTTTTTCCCAAAGTTAAGGTTTCTAACTTTTCTAGTAATAGACATTCACTATATATGATAATACATTTATAACAACTAATGAATTCAATCATAGATGAGATCTTTTTTAAACTTCTACAAATTTACAGTACATAAATGATTTTACTATTACTACCACAATACTTTCTTGTGGTCTGGCTATTTTTTGAATCCGTATATAGTAAGAGCTTTAGTGCAACAGACTACTTCTTTTTGCACTTTTCTTAGCTTTTACACACCTCATTTCACATCGATTAAATATGCATCCTTCCTCCTTGACATTCTTTTGCAAAATACTTGTTCTTCTTCTCTTGTAAGTTTGTCAAAATTCCAAAAACTTATCCTTGATCAACTCCTTCTATCATCTCAATAATAGTCATTATGTTTTCTGCAGAAATTGAACATTTTCTGCAAAAATTGAAACACTAAATCAAATTGGTAGAAGTTAGAGAAATGATGAAATAATAAGAAACCTCAAAATGAAAGAAGAAAAATAAAAATATGAGCGAAATTAAATATGAACCAGTGTATATTAAAAGAGAAAATTTAAAGGAAAAAAGATAAACAAAAGAAAAAGTTAAAACAATCTGCAGTGTCCATTTTGAAATGTTAATTGAACTAACCTAAATATGATATTTATTCATTAATATTATGTAACCTTTGAAAATAGAAGAGGAAGAGAGAGACAGCGAGAGCGAGATAACTAAAAGAATTAATGATATATTGAAACAACAGTAGCACTACATGAAAATAGCCTTAAATATTACTATGTAACATCCATATAAGTAAATAAGTAACTTTAAATATTACTATTTTTTTTTGGTTTAATTTGTTCTTTTATTGATAATCAAAATAATTTGTATTGAATGGACCAACCCATTCAATACCAAAGCACCCTACACAAAAATCCAATAGAAAAAAAAATAAAAACAGCCTGATCCAAAAGAAAGATCCAGCCCAAAAGAAACTAAAAACATATATAACATTGAGTAGGGTTTCTAAAATGGGATTCTTTACCTCCTTTAATCCTCCTTGCTTTCTGCGTCCTCTGTCATGGCTTCTTCAAGAATACTCAGCTCACCATGCTTCTTCTTTGGGTAATAAACACCTTGCCATGGTTCTGTAGCTTTGAATCCTTATCCATCTTGCAAGAATAAGTTAAGTTTTTCCTCTTATCCATTTGTTCTTGAGTTGAAGTTACCTATTGACACGAACTTCATTTCTTTTTTAGTTGAGATCTCCGATGCGATGGTGTATGTGATGATTTTTGGTGCTACACCGAAGGGTTTAGTCCACAGTGATTTGGTATTTAATCTTGGTAAGTACCTTCTCCCTTTATGTTTGCTTTCTTTTTCTGATCTTCATGTAACATTTTCATCTTTGCACAGTTGAAGAAGGGAGAGATATTGTATGATGCTCAGACCCACTATTAACCAGATGGTATCAACATTCTCAGTTACACTAAGTGAAGATCTGACCTCTGACCCCCAATCTACTGAGTGTCCTCTTTTTGTTGGCTGGTGTAGTTAGGCTAAGTAGCATTTTTCTCCTTTTGTATGCCTCTGAGGTTGTAAATATGATGTATGTGCATAACTTTGCTGTAGCCTTTCCAGTCTATCTATCATTTTGCTACTGCTAACCTTAAGTATGAACCTTGGTACTTATCACTATTTAGGATCTTTCTACCCATGCTTGGTAACTTCTAAAATTCTGTATATGTAAAGTACTCTTGTACCAATGCTAAGTTAGCTAAGTAATCTGCTAGTTGATTTCCTTCTCTGTATATATGCACTATCTGAATCTGCTTAGTATCTAGTTTTAACACCCCGAATTACTAAATCAAAATGCTACACGGTGCTCATAGCCCCGAAGGACCACAAGATAACCCATGATTGATACCTATACCTGTATACTGCATAAAATACTAAGTAATGCGGAAACATGCACTGAAAGGCCATAAGGTTCAATACTAAACATAACATGGATGAGATAACATTTGTCGGGTAATACAATACCCAAAACAAAAATGTAAACACTGAAGTCTAAAATATAATAGTCTGTATCTAGTCTGAAAGCCTCTACTGTCTGAATAATCTGAATAAGGAGTTGATGGGACATGTCCCCAACTAACTCGAACTAATAAATAATCAATGAAATAGTGGATAAATAATCATATCCTAAAAGGATGAGGACTCACTTCTATTCTAACTGCTGAGATTAAAATCTACTGCTCATCTGGAACTCATGTCTCTTAACCTATGGTGTAACATAAAAAGAAAGAACCATAGTGCAAATGCATCAGTACAATAGAATGTACTGGGTATACATATGAGGTAGGCTAATGCAAGGGTTAACATGCATGAATAATGCTTGCTGACTATCTAATATGAATGCGAGAAGGCACACATTAATACGTAAATGTAACTGACACTGTGATATCATGAATACTAACTCTGAATATAACTGATAACATGAGTGACTATATCTGACAGTCCTAAATTTGATGGAACTATCTGAGTTTCGTATGTGTCTGAGTTGACTGTATCTGACAGCCCTGAATTCTAAAGAACTATCTAAATTCTTTTACTGAGACTGATACTGAGATTTTAGGAGGTACTCATCTAACTGACATGCCCCAAATAATGCATTATAACCAAATTGGGGTCCAATCTATGCTCTGATTGGAAGGGTGTCAATATGGCGCAACTAGTAAGGACAACATGTGAGTGACCCAAATATAATAGGTAACTCTAGTGAGAATGGTGGGAGCCCTCATATAGCAGGCCAATCCACCTCATCTACCCTCATATAGTAGGCTATGATGTCTCAACCTATGCTGGCTACATTGTTCTAAAATGTAAGGATTGTTTCTAGGAATCATATCCTCACATAATAGCTGAGTTCCCATCCTTGGGTTCACTCGCTGCTAATTTCTACTCATATCTGAATAGACACTGATCATAATTTACTAAACTGAACATGGACTAAGTTACTAAGTTCTATTGACTTATAAAATACTACTGATATCTGACAACTAACTGAGTCACAGGATCATAGAGATTTTTCCTGTGTCATAAGACTATCTGAAGTCTAAGGATTCATAGCTTGACTGAGAGTATTGTGAAAATATGACATGGCTCTATATACACAGCTAATGTTTTGGGTACAAGTACCCCCAGTACTTGATGGAAGGAAACTGATCAAGCATAACTTACTTGAACATATAACTAACATCATAATCCATAATACATTTATAGAAGCATTCTATCAAAACATGTGATAGGCAAAACTTGTACATACATGGGGATTTTATGATATTATACTAGTTGGGCATTGTTCCTTCATCTAGGCATTTAATCAAATACATAGTAGCATAGCACATGTAGACAACATTATACAACAATTAATCATCATGATTAATCTTTAATTTCATCATCTAGGGTTTATTCATAGGCTCACATGAATATACATCTATACAAATCAATTCCCCATAAAATTGATCACCCAACATTGATTTGAATTCAAATGATCATTCTAAACATAAACCAAAAAAACCCAACATGAAATTCATAAAGAAATCCATAAACTTAAACTTCAAAAAGAAATTCTTGGGTTTCATGGACGAAAGGAGTCCATGAATGAACACTACGCATACCTTAATTTGTGATTTCGTGAAGATTGAAGGTGAAACCTTCTTGAATTTGAATCTCCAATAGAAACCCTAGCTTATTCTTGAGAGAAACTTGAGAGAAAATAGTATATTTTGGGTGAAGAATGACTAAATCACATGTTATTGGGTTTAAATAGGAGTAGGAAATTGACCTTTTTACCCCTAAACGCATCATTTAATTTCAGTGAAATTTTCCCAAATTGGGCCCCTAGCGTGGTGCGGTGTTATCACACCGTGTCACTGGAAACTGACAATTGAGAAATTGAGGGATGGTGCTACATGGAGCCATCACGTTTCCCCTTTTTTTATGACCTGGAACTTTGGTGCGACGTAGAGGAAATCGCACTAAGACACTTGAAAAGGACAATTCTAAATTTGGGCCCTGGCGCAACGCGCCATAATCACGCACCCATACTAGAATTTTCCAAATGTCATTTCCTCTTGTGGCACGGCGTTCCACTGACTAATATGGCATTGTTTTACGATGAGAACTTAAAATAGTCGTAACTTTTGACTCGGTTATCGGATTTGGGAGAATCTTATATTAATGGAAAGCTTGTTGAATTTTCCACATAATAAAAAGTGAAAATATTGAAAAATCCTCATGGAATAATTATCCTTTACTTTAGAAGCTAATACTAGACATTCTTGAGATGAAATTAGCAAGGAAAAAATATGGGGTATTACACTAGTAATTGCTATATCTGTCTGATTGTGTCTTCCAACTTCCATGGCATCTTTCATTCCCATAGTAACAACTTCTGCATCAGTAATGAATCTATTTGTATGATAACTTTATCTTGCTTTAATGAATTACAGTATCTTGATGCATTTAGAATAGCCATCGCCTCTGTTTCCATACTGTTAGTACCCTCCATTGAAGCTCCTTCTGCATGAATTAAATCTCCCTGGGTGTTCCTTAAGTAAAAGGCCCAAGAATTCCCCCCTGAATTGCCTTTTGAAGCACCATCAATATTATACTTGACCCAACCACTGTTAGGTGGTTCCCATACTACTGGTATTGCTTTCTAGGCTTTAACTGACTAAGTTGATTTAAAATTTGTGGCCATTCAAATAAGAATTCTACCATTGGTTTTCTAACCTTGAGTAGCATTCTCAAATATCTGGTTATATTAGAAATCAGCCTGTGTAATGATATCCCTTTCCCTTCTTGTTTCAAAGCATTTTTTCTTCTCCATAACTCCCATATAATCATTCCTGGAATAGTTCTGAAATAAGTTCTCTCCTTTGGTTTAACCTGTGCATTTAACCAAGCATATATAGTGTTCCTCAAACTCAATCCTTGAATGTTTATTCCTACAAAAAAAGAATAGTAGGACCATGTACTGTTAGCATAATCCGATCTTAACAAAACATGAGACACTGTCTCTTGTGCTGAATTCTGGCAACACCAATATTTGGAAGGTTCCTCTATACCCCACCTTCTGACAGTAGCATCCACTAAGACCTTACCTCTCCATATTCTCAACTTAAAAAATATCATCTTAAAAGGTAAACCTTTTATCCATAGTTTTTTGTAGAAGTCATTAGTGTCTTCTCTGTGTCTAACATAATTCCATATTGATTTGACAGTAAACTTCCCTCTAGTTTCCACTGACCAAATTGTTATGTCGTCTTGTAATATTTGTTGAGGTAGAGATACCTTCTGTAGGATATGATCAACTAGTTCCACCTTGAATAATTCATTCAAGACTTTCACATTACACTGGCTATTCTTCTCCAAGTCCACAACTCTTTGGTATCTTCCATCCATTCTCTACTATTTTCCATGATAGAGAAAAATCCCCTACTCCACTCCAATTGTCAAACCAAATATGAGCATTTTTTTTCTTTACTTTCCATAAAATAAGATGATCAATGAGGTTTCTTACTTGCAAAATTTTCTTCCAGACCTGGGATCCACCCCCCCTTTCTATATAACCTCCTTTAGATGGAGTTTTTTGCAGTATTTGTTCAATAGAAACTCACTCCAAATTGTTTTTTTATTTGAGGTTCCACCATAGTTTACAAAAAAGGGTTGTGGATATATCTTGAATTATTCTAAATCCCAGTCCAACTTCTTCTTCTGGTAAACACATATTATACCAGGCTACCCAATGTCTACCCTTTTCTCCTATAGTATTACTCAAGAAAAACCTAGCAAAATATTTCTAAATAGATGATAGGACATTCTTAGGGGGATTCATAACTGACAAATAATGAATAGGGATACTCTAAAGTACATGCTTAATTAACACCGCCCTTCTTACCTTTCCATGATTGTAATTTATTACTAATTCTATTCACGATATGTTGGTAGTAGATCTTCTTTTTCCTCTTATAAAACATTGGACAACCTAAGTAATTGAATGGAAAATCCTGCCTTAATATTCCTGTAGCTACTTCTTCCATTACCACAACTCCATTAGATGGACTACTGTGTAAGTACAATGCACTCTTATCCTTATTTATCTTTTATCCAGACACCCTTTCATACCTTTCTAAAGTTGTTGTCAGTAATTATAGAGTTCCCAATTCAGCTTTACAAAGAATGATCATATCATCTGGAAAATTAAGATGATTGAGCCTTGGACTTCCCTTAGGCATACCAAACATCTTGAATTTCTTTCTTAATAATAACTTCTCCAACCCTCTGAATAGCACCTCTGCTGTAATGATGAATAATGTTGGAGATAAAGAATTTCCTTGCTTAAACCCTCTTGATGATTGAAAGAATCCCTTAGCTTGTCCATTCCATAAAAAAGAATACCAATTATTAGACAATAACCTGAATATCATATCTATGATTTGCTCACAGAATCTAATCTTTCTTAACACCTTAGTCAGATAAAGCCACTCCACTCTATCATATGTCTTCATTATGTCTAACTTCATGACCATGTTTGGTGGTTTTCCCCTCTTTCTGATTTCTAACACTATTTCTTGCACTACCAATATATTCTTAGCAATACTTCTTCCTTGTACAAATCCAACTTATTCTCCAGACATAATATTGGGCACTAGACACTTAACTCTTTCATGAATAATTCTTGAGAAGATTTTAGTCACAAAATTGCTAAGTTAAATAGGCCTTAAATCTGAAAAAGTGTTTACCACTACCTTCTTTGGTAGAAATACCAAATTGGTGAGTGTAATGAATCTTGGAAGTTCATGTCCACAGAAAAAAGCTATTACCATTTGATGAAGGTCTGTATCAATGATATCCCAAGCATCCTGAAAGAATGCTCCTGTCATACTATCAGGTCCTCCAGCACTATTTCTGTTCAATCCCATGACTATCCCTCTTACTTCTTCAATTATTGGGATCCTCTTTAATTTTACATTATGTGTTTCAGTTATCACTTTTGGTATATTGCAAAGTCTTCTGCAGCATCTTGCTTTATAAATTGATTCTGATAGAATCTAATAGCAGCTTCAGATATATCCTCCTGATTCTCTAACCAAACACCTTTATCATTCTAAATTTTCTTTATTCCTAACCTTTCCCTTCTTTCCTTCACTATTGCTAGAAGAATTTTGTATTCCCTTCTCCATCCTTGATCCACTCAAAACCTGTTTTCTTCCTCTAGAATTCCTCTTCTTTTTTAATTACAATGCCAAATCAGCTTGTGCCTTGAACAAAATAGCTCTATTATCACCTGTTGGAGCCTATTCAAACTGTTTTTCCCTTACTTTGATCACCTCTTCCAATGTAGCAATCTATTTGAATATATTTCCAAAGGTTTGCTTACTTTACTGTGTCAAGGCAATTTTAGTCCTCTTACGCTTCTGATGAAATATAATAAATGGATTCCTTTCTACTTCCACCTTCTAATTTTTCCTTATTACCTCCAAAAAAGAATCTTCTTTTATCCAAAAATTAAGAAATTTTAATGGCTTAACCAGATGATCCTGGTGAGTATTGCACTTTATCAACATAGGTGCATGATCAGATCTACTCATCATTAGATTTTCAATCTCCATAACAGGGAAAATTTCTTGTAACTTATCATTAGAAAAAACCATGTCTAATATTTTGAAAATTCATTCCCATCAGTTCTGCCATTCCACCAAGTAAATTTGCTTTTCTTGAAAGGAATCTCCTCTAAATTACAAGTACCAGTACAATGATTGAAATCTTGAGTCTCTTCAAAAGTCACTAGTAGGCCCCCTAGTTTCTCCTCTACATGTATTATTACATTAAAATCCCCACCTACCAACCATGCTTCATTGATTATATCATTCAAAGAACCCAGAGAGTCCGGCAACTGTATTCTTTCAATTTGAGAGAATTTTTCATAAACTAAAGTAATTACCATAACTATTCCTGCACTTTGGTTTCCAGTCTGAGAGAGACTTATTGTTCCTCATCACTAAGGACAGTATACTCCACAGAGGATTCCAGAAATACTCATATCTTACCTGACATATTGACTATTGTATATTGTATTCCCAGTCTTTTCTTATACTATTCTATACAATGACCTTCCTGAAAAGGTTCCGTAAGACCTATGAAACCAAAATGGTATCTTTTCTATATATAATCAACCTAGTAAAAGCCTTCTGTGTGTTCAAAGATCTGATGTTCCATATTAAAGCATTCATTTTGCAGCTGATTTTGATGTAAACTCCTTGTATGCTTTGGATTTGTTGCTATAGCTTTACTCCTCTTGGCTTGTTTACCATGATTGGCTTTCAGTGACGTAACCTGCTTTGGGGATAAATCTCCTCCTGTTGCTACATCTGTAATATTATCCACCAAATCTTTAGTATCTAGGTCCTCCTCCTTTCTATTAGCAATGTCCATTATATTTCCTGCCTCAATTTCCAAAGGTACTACATCCTACATAATTTGTTGAATATTTTCTATATCATCCTTCTTACTTAGTATCAATTTTTTTAAATTATTTAAAGTTATTTCATGTATATTTGACTTTAGATGTTCTTGTTCATTTTTCTTGTCCTGCTTTTGTTCTTCTCTTCCTCCTTCTCTGTCACCTTTATCATGTTCCTTGCTTCCTTCTTTTCTAGTTTGAATGCCCTCTATAGGTATTGACTTTTTTGTACCAAACGTTTTATTGACCCAGTCTTTAGTGCTTTTCTTCTCATTTGCATTGTTGGATTGGTGATCTTCAGCCTTTTCTTGATTTAAAATGCCAAATACATTTGACGTTTCAATTTCAGCTTTGTTCTCCATTATTTCTCTAATTATGTGACCATATTGATCTTTCTTGTATTTACTCCTTCTTTGCATCCATTGGTTTTTGTTATTCTCAGCACTTACTTTCTACTTCTTAGTTTTCTGCTCAGTGTCCTCCTCTTTAACTTTGTCTTTTTGTTGCCTTTGACTCTGAACCTGTTTAAATAATTCTTGATAAAGAATCCAATAGGACTCCTCACCATGTCCTTACAAATAATATTCTTTGCAATACTTTGGTTTGTGATCATACTGAATATGAATCCATTTAGATTTAATCTCTCTATTGAATTCATTCTCTTTATTAATCTTTACTCTATGTGGAAGTTTAGCTACTAAATCCACCTCCACCTTTACACGTGCACAACTTGGCCTTAAGTGATTTTTAGTAGCCATATCTACCATTAAAAGTTTGGTCACTACCGAAGCAATAGAAAATATTGCTTTTGTTGCAAAAAAGTTTAGTGGTAGATCTGGTAAAAAGATCCATGTTATGCCTATTGTTGTTTCTACCTCCGGTTCAAATCATGGATCCCATTTAATTGTCCTTATTTTCCAAGACAAATCCTTAGCCATAATATAGTAAGCACTGGTAGAAAGAAATTGAATATAATCCTCTAATTGATTTAGCCAAATCAGTATGTGTCTTGTATCAAGAAGACCTATCGAACATTGTCCCTTAATCCCACATTGCTTAGGGATTACTTTCCTGAGCTCATCGACATCCGGCTTGCCATAAGAGAATTTGTCAATGATTACATATTGCAAGTTCTCTTGAATAATCAAATTTTTAACCTCAAACAATTTCCAAGTTACTGAGGGTTCACCATGCACCACAATGACAGGTTTATGAGGAACCCTAGTATTTTCATACACGTATGATTTACTTTTCACTAAATTTGTATATTTTAGAAATGATACCATTTCTTGACTATCTCCTCCTTTACTCTATTGTTGTAACTCATCCGGTGGGAAGACATCCGGTGGGATCTTCCCACCGGACGTTGTTGCCATAGCGATTGGAAAACTAGTTAAAAAATAGAAGGTTTTGCATACTCCATTATTAGGGTTTTGATAATTGAGCTGACAGTTTAGTTACCGGACATTTCCAAGCTTAAATATTACTATGTAACATCCATACAAGTAAATTCTACTAATAAGTAGTAATTAATTAGAGAAACAAATGTAAAAGGTAATTTAATAGATTTTATTAAAGAAAAGTAATGGATAGAATGAAAAGAAAAGAATTAATTAAAATGTATTAAAAAGTGAAAAAAATCAGGTAAAAGATGAATCAAAATGGTGGCTCTTGAGATATGCCAAATCAACATCTCCTTGTTTCTCCTTTATTATTATATTCTAGTGTACATTTCCGCACTTCGTACGGTTAAATTAACAATGAAACTCTTTTTCTAATATTTGGATATTAAAAATAGTGCTATTAATGTCATTCTATTATTTCAAAAATTAATTTTTATCTAATAAAATGGTTAAAGTTAAAAATATTTGTAATTGACTTCTTAATGTTTCAATTATTTTCATCATATTCTTATTGTAATATGAGAACTTTTTCTTCAAATATTTTGGAAATTAACAAAGAAAAAGCAAAAAAAAAAAAGTCTTCTTTTGCTTCTTCTCATATTTATGCATTTAGAAAAGTTAGAGTTGTTATTTTTCTAAATAACCAAGTACATTTCTCTTTCTTCTCTAATTAATTAATCCTATGAAAAATTTCAAGTATCAGTTTTCTTGAATAGTTTTTCCTATCATTATAATGCGTTATTACTTTTTCTTTAATTCAATACAGTAGTCAAGAAAAATAGATACAAAATATTCAAGAAGAATATATGACTTGAAGATATTATAGAGGCCACCTCTTTAAAATTAGGCATTTTTAACTTTCAAAATGTATTATATTGGAATTCATACAATAGCTACGTACAAACTTGCAATAAATTAAAGAGAGAAATATTTGCATATGTGCCTAATAATAACGTATTCATAAATCTTGAATCCGACGAATATTGATGAAAGAAAAAAATACAAAAATGTCAAATAAAAAGGAGTAAAATCATAATAATGAAGAATAAGAGAAGAAAGTTTATAGAAACGGAGAAAGTTATGCAATAAAATGCATATCTCTAGTATTTATAGTAACAAAAAAGTCATATTAAATAAATGTCTCAATTACTATCATTTTATGTTGCTTAAAAGAATAAAACTCTTCGACATTTTAATGTTCTTTATAATACCAATAACAATAAAACTATTAAAGTCTCATCAAGTTCTGCTTTACAAATTTCAAAAGTATAAAATTAAAACTAAATCCTTACTCTCATTAACAAGTATAATCAAGAAAATATAGACTATAAATTAAGTGTATTAATTAATTGCAATAAAAATCATTTAAAATGAAAAACAAAGGAAGGAAAAGGAGATATTTAAGGAAACTTATAAATAGAAATAATGATTAAGCTAAGGGAAGAAGAAAATGGTACTTCCTCCACTTTTATTTGTTATTAGTTTCCTGATTGAATTTCTATCTTTATTTGTCTTTTTTGACATATCAAGAAAAGAGTTCTTTTTTCTTATTTTGCCCTTAACATTAATTATTTTTATATAAATTAATCTAAAAATACAATATAAACATTATTTAATAGGGCTATTACAGTAAAATAATCATGTTATTAATATTTTTCTTAATTAGTGTGACAAATTAAAATATGACAAGTAAAATCGAATGGAGAAAGTATATAATGTACATAGAAAGAAAACAAAGAGTATTAGAAAAAGTAATTAATCATAGTAATTATTCTTAATATCAATAAATTATTTATGTTTGCATTGAAGTCAACCTTTACCTAAGAATTTATTAATTTGTAATTAAAAATGAGATAAATATTAAAAATTTGATAAAAACATAAATGCTAATGCTTGGTCATATAAATTGGAGGAGGGGAGATGATCCAAAAAAGAAGAACTTTTTTTTTTTAAATAAAAAACTAAAAATATAGCTTTTCTTGCCCTATAAAATGTGCCACAATTTTGCAAGGATATAAAAAAATATATATCGATATATGATTGGATATTTATGTCATAATTATACTAAAAAATTAGAAAATTAATCATTCTACCGGCTTTTTAGTACTAATTCTTTTAATAAAAAAAGAAAAAAAATTCTAATAAAAATTCAATGACAAAAAGAAGATGCTTTTTTTAATGTGTTAGCGGAAGAGTTAATTTTAAAAATTAAAAAGAGAGAAAATAAATGATAAAAAGTAAACAAAGCTACCCTCAATCCTAAGTAATTGAGGAAAGAACGACAATACTAATAAAAAAAATATTTTTCACTCTTTTTAGTGTATTCTATTTTTATCTATTTAATTTAAGATATCTTAGTTCTAAAACAAAAAAAAAAACAAAAAAATTTAAAAGTAATACTACGAAACAATTGTTTTGGTTTTTATTTTACTATCTTATACTAATTACTAAACAATTAACATAAAAAATTAGATGGCAAGAAAATGGGAAGTTATTTAAAAAATTTTTGTTAATAATTTCATATACATTATTGAAAGAAAAGGAAAAAACTCTAAAAGAGATTCGAGCATTTGTAGGGGGGTGCGGATAACTAACTTGTGAAATAGATCTATTATGTGTATAATGGATCTATTTTTCTTTGTACGTGGATATTTCTTAACTTCTCTATATATTTTTCTTTTAAGTCTATTTGTGTTAGTTTTATCGATATTCATATCTGGGGGGTGATACATATCCAATTAGATTATCTTTCGTAAGTTTTTCTAATATTATTTCATCCATATTTTGTCTCTAATATTTTAAATATTCGTAGTCTATCATTTTATCCTGTAGTAATTGCAGAGTTACAGATTTCTATATAATAATTTATCCTAATTGTACTGTAATGTATATCTAATTCTAGATTTTTAATGTTATTTATTATCTTGTGTTGTTCTTCTCGTAGCGAGTTTTTTAAATTATATGAACTATCACATGTATTTTTTCCTAAATTTTCTAAGGTTTCTTCTATCCATATTAATTTTTCTTTTAGATTCTCCATTATTTTTCTAATTCGGTTTCTATAATTAATTTCTTCATTTAGATTATCTTGATTTTCTCTAGTTTTTCTAATATATTATAACATCTCTTAATCTGAATAATATCCATCTGGTTAATTATCCAGGTATAACTGTGCTATCCAATTTATAGTTTCAATTTCATAGTCTAATACTTTTTCTAATATTATTTTCTTAATATCTATAATTTCTATATCTCTAAGTGTATATAAGATTAAGACTTTAAGATTATCTATCATTTAAAATTGATTAAATATTTTATTATAATATTTTGTAGTTGTTTGTTTTAATCTTATTAACTCTTTTATATTTTTACTAAGAAATTGTATATATTGTATATCTATTTTCCAAAATTCTAAATATACATAGGTTATCATAGTTAATGTGTATATAGGTATTTATAAGAGTAATTAGGTAAGTGTGGTATGTAATTTATTCTAGCTATATAATCTTTACTGAATATTTTTTCTGATATGATTTTCCTTATATCTATTATTCCTATATCCTTCATCACATACAAAATAAATATTTTTAATTTATCTACCATTACATCAAATAAATAATTATTCGTTTTCATAAAATTGCTCTTTTCAAAATATTCCCTTCAATCATATACATAACAAAATATGGTCATCTTAGATTACTATATACTAGATTATTCTTAAATAACATGTTCTTTGGTCACTATTAGCATGGTAATCTGGATATTTTTTCCTTAAACAGCGCCTCTACTCTGGTTACTCCCCACCATGACTTCTTGTCTCATTGGTTTCACTTTTAGGATGACATAGTTCTTAGGGATTTTTCTCCCTTTCCACTTTGCTAATAAACTTCTTAACATATTATTCTTCGAATAATTCTACTATAAAGTAACTATCATGAATTTATTTTATCATACCATGATTGTTGAGAATTATGAATTTATCTATTCATAATCATAAATAAATATACCTGTTCGGGTAGGTTTGATATTTGTAAGGTTTGTTCCTCCATAGCTTTTTCCATTGAAATATACCTATTTTTTAATAATTAAGCAAAATATTTGTTGTGGACAAGAGAGAGTTTTTGCTTCAACACATGAAGGCTTGCTTTGCAATACCTTCGATTCATCTTATTTATAGACTGAAACTTCACAAGAGTATTCACGTTTCTATCTTTACAAAAGTATTCACATTTCTAAAATTATCTACCTAGTCTACTTTACAAAAAGTCGCCTAATAAGACAAAAATTATTAATGCCTAGACTAATAATAGTCAAAAGCCTATACAAAAGGTTTCAATATTTTACGTAAAGCAAATTGTGAAAGTTTACATATCGCTTTCACAATTTAATAGCTTGTCTTCTATTATTACTCCGTTGATATCTTCTCGTTGTCGTATCTGCTGCTTTTTCATATCTCCATTATTGCTTCTTATCTTGTATCTTCCAGCTGGCGTTCTTATCTTCTTGGTTGATTTTTCTTCTATTCTAGCTGAACTTCTGGGATATCATAATCTCCTCCATTACATTTTGAACATTTATGATCTGGATATTTATGTCCAATTATCTTGCAATGTCTGGTTAATAATTTTTCTGAAATAAATTTTTCTCTGATAGCTCTGGCGATAGGTTCCGTCTCTGGTTTGAGCAACATCAGAATTCATTGTCTAATAGTTTTCATATCTGTTTCTTGTAATTCCTTTGAATTTGAATATATTAGTACACGATTTCTTGAGTAATAACTCCATATGGGATTTTGGTTACGGTATGTGTTTGCTAGCTCTTGTAAAATTGTAGATGGTCCGATAATCCTCTTATTCGCATAAAATTTTGGTATCTCAATTCTAGGTATTTCTGGTTGTGGAATAATATCTTGTGGTATAATCATATCTCGTGTCATTCCTATATTTATAACTTGTATGGATTTTTTAACTTCATCATATAATATCTCTGCTGGTGCCATGTAAATTTTTATAAAAAATAGGGTACCTTTGGTTATTCTTTTAAAAATACTAAATTCTTCATATATTTCCAGTATAGTGGATATCTCATTTCCGTCAGAGGTATATATAGTACTGAGTAGTCCATATTCATAGCAAGTTTTAACTAGACTTGGTTTGGTTTTGGGTAAAGCAATTAGCTTATTATATCCGGTCAATCTTTAGGTTATATAGTTTGTATCTGGTTCTTGGATGTTTATAGCTCTAGGGTTAGTATTTAAAAAGGTTTGTACATTGTAGATATTTTCTATATATGTCCGGGCTATGTAGTTGTAAGTCTTTGTGTCTTGGTTTAAACTATCTCGGTATATGGTAATTTGTGGGGGTATAAACATGGGATCTTTTGATGTATTTGGTATATATGGTTTATCAAATAGCTTGTTTAGGTTCATATTTGTGTTTTTCCTAACTCCTTTGCTTGTACCTGCAGAAGTAGATTGATAAATGTTATGGGTTTTATGGAGTGTCCCATCGTCTCCTTCTAGCTCTGGAACTTTAGTGTCTTCCGATCGACATAGCTCTGCACACTGCTGAGTTAGCTGATTTGTAGCTATAGACTTCAGTTTAACTTCATTAGTC